>NC_052112.1:6923064-6937957 GCF_012273895.1 Zerene cesonia | reverse complement strand
GATTGTGAAGTGAGCTAATAAAGGTTACAAGTCGAACGAGACTATTATTTGACCCAGTTCCTGTGTTGGATAAAAATAGTTACAGTGAATGGCTAGAAATCGAAATTATATCCTCGATGAGCAGTGGAACAGTTATAACAATGCTAAGTTATATATAATGTATGCTATAGTTAATGGTATCTGACAATGGAAAAGCCTTCTGTAGGGTGAAAACGGGAAGTGGTGATTTATATCGCCGACATGTTGGAGAGAGATAACATAAGAGGAAGATATGTTGGATATTATTATGTCAATAGTAATGTAGGTATTTGTGAAATATTATATCAGTTTTGTTCCTGATCTTAAGATGGCGTATTCTTTAAAGTGAAATCATCCAAACATATTAAGGATTACTGCAACCAGAAGATTTCATAAATATCTTATATCTTATCCCTTTAAAAAAATACGAATTTCAATGACCCAAGATCCTCCTTCAAATTATGGTGTGTGTCAAAAATTATAAAAGTCTAAGTCAAGAAGTTCTACACATAATGTATTAAAATAATTATAGTTTAAAAAAAAATACGCTTTTATTGCAAATTGAACTAAAAATATAAAAAAAAAATATTTTTTAGTCTGTGACAAACTCATATTGGGGAATTTATTAATTACTTACTTATTCAACAGAACCATTCAGTGTAATCGCCCTTACGGACCAACGGAACCCATTTTCTTCATCATTGTGGTTAGTTTTACGCCCCAATTAATCGAAAATCTTAGCTAAATTATGTTCTGATTATATATTTTGTTGTAATAGAAGTCTTTTATGAATCTCGGTGATCATGTTATATATTATATACAGTAATTTGCGTGTATTAGACTTATTTGTACCTACGCATGTACAAAGTATGAACAACGTGAGAATACCCTGAAAACGTTTCTGGCTCCAGTGTGCTGTGTCGAGTGCCCGAAAGAAAAGAGCAAGTCCTAAACGGCAGGCATGCGCAGATCGCGTCCTAGCTTTATCTTTCTCCCCCCTAGCTTTATCTTTCTCCCTCTTTTACAAAGAATCTACAAAATACTTTATTAATCCTGGTAAATCCATTATGGATAATGGGAAACTGTTATTAAATTATTGCATTGTCATCGGTCATTGATATGTATGCAAAGTTTCAAATTAATCAGACTTCTGGAAATTGATGAAAACGATGTTCAAAGATTCATACATACATAGATACAGGCCAAGCTAATAAAAGCGTGTTAAAAATTACATATGATATGAACCTATTAAAGTAGAGTTCTATTAGACATCATAAGAAAAACAAGTTATATTAGATGTTCCAGGATGCAGACTCACAGTGAGAACAGGTACAGGTGCATCTGTTCACTTGGAGATAGTACACTTTTTAAAAGATAAGTGTACAAGTCCATATACTAAACACCTAAATCAACTTATAAAAGATGTTTTGTATATCACTTGTTTACCAAATTCAGCACAAGTAACAAGACTTCCTGTGTGCATGATAAATCTATTTTTTTTTTTCACCACCGGCAATGGAGCTGGTGGGTCACCTGGTGGTAAGCACTACCACCGCCCATGAACATTTGGGAGGCGTAAGATCGTTTGCAGACCTTACGCCTCGACGATTAGGAAGGGAATGGGAAGGGTAAGGAAAGGGATATGGGCCTCCAGCTCCCCTGCTCACTGAGTGAAACACAGCAGTATGCTATTTCACGCCGGTCTTCTGTGGGGGTGTGGTACTTCCCTGGTGCGAGCTGGCCCAATTCGTGACAAAGCGTGCTTGACTACCACAATAGAATTCAACGTAATAAAAGAAATATGGGTGCTAATGTGTCTGAGCAACTTGTTTGATTCAATTGTTTTGTAATAAAACCAAAGATATTTAAAACAAAGAAATGAGTGTAAGTAATTTATATGGTTCATAAAAAATATATTTGTATTTCAAACTTTAATACACTTCTATAATTATTTTGTTTGTTATGAATACCCTTCAATACCCCACTACCCCATCATTATTTGCTTTACAGATTACTAATCATGCTATTAAAAGGTTCACTGATTCAGCTATAATTTCATAATGATTGAATCCTCATTAGTAGTTTATTAAACCTGCTCTAGAGAATGCTTTTGTTTCTTTATCTGACATTGGTACTAACATTAATCCTGGTACAGGTGGCTGCATTTCCAAATCTCTTAAATCATTAACTTTTACTTTAAGATTACTACGCAGCTTGTTAATGTCTATATTAAGTTGCTTCTGATCAGCTTCTAACAATGCTTTGGTAGCTTCAATGTCATGTTTAACGAGTACTGAGCCAACAGTAACCCAGCACTGCTTTTGATTTGTCTTAGCGAGATCTCTCAATGCTTCACGGTTTTGGTTCCTTCTCTTATCTAATAGTACTATTTCACGCTTGTCACTCAAAATTTCATCCGCCAACTTTTCTACCGACACTAAATACTTCAGAGATTTAGCCTGGTCATCCATGTTAGAAAAGCCGTTCTTTATTATTATTAAACATGTGTAGGTATACGTTTTAAAATACTTATTATTCTGTGTATTTCTTGATTATGAATTTTTGAATTCAATATAAATAAATAAAAACAGTAAAAGTTAAAGTAAAATAGCAGTTTGACTTATGTCATATGCGGTGTGTCGCCTACTCGCCTATTGCCTGCGCCAATGACACTGAATACTGATTGACACTGGCTCAGTGTTACCAACTCTCAGAAATATTTACCCCTAACTCTAAGTCAAAACCCCCTAAAACTGCGTCAATTATTTGAAAATCCCCCTAAAAAATAATATTCAATCAAAATAATATAATAAGTAATATTCAGTAATATTTGTTAATGCTTTTTATTTATAAATTAACTAATACATTAAAAATTATGTCAGTTTCCTCTGAAGAGTCAGAATTTTTAAAATCATACATGTTAACATTGTAGAAAAATATAATTACACTAGATGTCACCCAATCCTAAGTCATTCGCTAGGTGAAAAAATAAATTTAATTGATTATTGCATTGGATAGTTCTATTATATTCAGAATAATATTATATATTCAGAAAACCCCTAAAAATACCCCTAAACATATAAAACCCCTAAAAAATCCCATTCCACTAATTTACCCCCTAAATTTGGGGGGAAAACCCCTAAGTTGGGAACACTGCACTGGCTTGTGGAGTACGCAACGAGACAAGTCCATACACCGTATATAAGTGTATAATCTATGGGTGTTACTTACTCTGTGGAAGCCACAGTGTTCCCAACTTAGGGATTTTCCCCCCCAAATTTAGGGGGTAAATTAGTGGAATAGGATTTTTTTAAGGGGTTTTATACGTTTAGGGGTAATTTTAGGGTTTTTCTGAATATATAATATTCTGAATATAATAGAACTATCCAATGCAATAATCAATTACATTTTTTTTTTCACCTAGCGAATGACTTAGGACTGGGTGACATCTAGTGTAATTATATTTTCCTACTCTGCAATATTTAGTATTTACCTACTCTGTGGGTAAATGAAATTAAAAGGTAAAAGGTAAAAGAATATTACTTATTATATTATTTTGATTGAATATTATTTTTTAGGGGGTTTTGACTTAGAGTTAGGGGTAAATATTTTTGAGAGTTGGTAACACTGGGCCGAAGCCACCGGCGACTGACGCTGTTTTATTCGCGCGTCCGTGTACTGTCGGTCGCCATTTTGTGCAAGGTTAGGAGCGAATGTATTTAGGTAGTATTTAAGAGGATTAATATTTATTACAAGTTGAGTTATGACCTGTTTTATTTAAATTTTATTTATAAATACTAAAATAAGAAAGTATCAATCTAAATATATACTATGGACTGTCCAAATCGTGGATTTCGCGGTGGACGCGGTGGGCCACCCGGAGGCCCTCGCGGGCGAGGAAACTTTGATATGAGAGGACGGTATGTTATAGCAAATTATTTCTTATTAAATTTCACTTTTAATTAATTTGAAATTGGCAATCCTAGCTCACACATCTACGCACGATGACAAATTTAAAATAACCTCAAAATACTTTATTCAGAGGCGGACCTGGAATGAGGGGCAGAGGTGGACCGCCGCGTGGTGGTGGTCCACCACTACGGGGTGGTCCTCGACCGTTTCGCGGTGGACCGATGCGTGGAGGTGGTGGTGAGAGAGGTGGTCGATTTCCGCCCGGTCCACAAGGTCCTGGCCCACATCCAGTACCGACCATTGAAAGTAGGGGACCTCCACAAAGTAAGTTTAATGATAGTATATCAATATAAAATTGCGTATTTTGTGTAATCTTTGATTTGATATAATTTTGAATTATTCATTCAAAATTATGCTTCTGAATTGTTTCAAGATTTCAAAAACATAATTATTATGATATTGTACCCGTTAGTAATTTTGCATTTGTTGCTGACTCAGTGAAATAAATATATTATGCTATTAGAAATTATTTCTCCAACTGTTCCCTTATGTCTCACTAGCAGGTGGGTTCGTCAATAACAGAGGAGGCCCTGGAGGGATGAGAGGACGTGGCGGTAGAGGAAGAGGGGACTTTGGTCCTCGTGGAGACAGGGGTGTTGGGCGTGGAGGCCCTTACATGAGAGGTAATCTATTATTTTACAAGGTTTCCTTTTGATCATTGACTAAAGTAGTTAAATTTATTTTTCCTCATTCTTAAATTATATAATATGTGTACATATTATTTACTTAAAAATTGTAACATAGCAATAAATTATTATACATTAATTAGGCAGAGGAGGACGCGGGGGACATGGCCCACCAGGAGGGCCACCAACAGGCCCTCATGGAGCCCCACATGATCCCAGTGGGCCCTTACCTAGGCCTGCACCTCAAGGACTTTCACCTCCTCAAATTGCATACAAGAGAGGTGGTGGACCTCCTCATGGTGGCCCTGGGGTACCACCAAAGCGTGGAAGGTAACCATGATAAAATATGTCATCAGCTTTATACCGTAATAGAAATTAAAATTTAATTATTACTCTATTAGGATTTCACTTATTGTCTACTAGCTGCGCCCTGCGGTTTCACGCGCTTAAGTCTGTATTCTGTAGGAATATCGGGATAAAAAGCCTATATATTATTCCAGTTGTCCAGCTGTGTATGTACCAAATTTCATTGCAATCGGTTCAGTAGTTTTTGTGTGATAGAGCAACAAACACACACATCCTTACAAACTTTCGCATTTATAATATTAATAGGATAGGATAGTTTTTACTACTATTGATGTTAAAAAAAAATACATTTAATATTATCAATATGTATTCATTCACTAAAGTATAAGCGCCCGACCGAGTACGGGCCCTCTGGCTCCCTTCATTCCTACGACAAGCCGAAGCTCGCGGTCACCGACGAGGGGGGACGCTCTTGAGCGTGTCGCTACCAGGGTGACCCTCAGTTCACCTACGCCCCCGTGCTAAGATGCAGTAGCCATTCAGGCTAACATCGACAATCCCCACAAAAAAAAAAATTATATTATGCACAATCAATACAACATATTGTGATAACATTCTCATTAATGCATTCAATTAAAACAAGGTTTGAGGGTCCACGCGGCGGTGGAGGTGGGGGAAGACCGCCGGCATCTGGTGGATACCAACAAGCACCAGTACACAATCCTGTACCACAACCAAATGGATATGGACCACCAGCGTAAGTTTTTGAATGTTATTGTATTTATCTTCTATTGTAATACCTTTTCATATGTGCTTTAGTTTTATTAAATTGTTTGATATTATCTTTAGATGTAATTGTCTTAAAATGTAAAAAAACAAAAACCGTTTACAGTGTAAGTGATGTAGATAATTTTATAACATGATGAACCCTTTATCTTGATAGGAATGTGCCGTCTGATACATACATGACGCTATGTTTTTACTGAATAATGAATTTAAATAAATAAAAAATATTACAGAGTCGAGTGTATATGCTTAAAAAAGTAATTTGTTACAGACACACAGGCTACCAACCATATGAGCAACCAGCGGCAGATCCCTATGCAGCGACCTCATACAATACGTCTAGGTAATGTGCTTTTAATCATAATATGATTATATAGTATTAATATTACTGTAGTCACTAAATAGTTAGTACAAGTCTATGTAGCTTCGGACTAGTCAAATTATTTATCTATAGATAAATTTAAAAAAAGGTGTGTTATATTTTTATTTATATGATGAAACTGTTTTGATAGGAATTGCCGTCTGATACTTAGATGCAGATAGAAACACAACTGAATGTAGACATACACAAGTAAAATTTTAGTTTCAATTAGAAATGTTTGTAATGAGTTGTTTGTTTCTTTAGTTCCTATCAAGGTGGTAGCTATTCATCACCAGCCCCTGCCCCTGCAAGCACTGGTTATAATTCTGGTGGTTATGGGTCAAATTATGGCTATTCTACGGGACAAGGGGGCTATGAAAATGATGGCTATGGGTAAGTGTTATTCCAGTTATATAATTATGTAATTGCTCAAACTCATGAATCATTGTGTTTTCTAATAAGCAGTATGTTACACAAAATAATCACTCAAATTATCGTCTGGTGTTAGTATAATAAATTTAATGATGTTGCACTCTATCTGTACATTGATTCACTAGCATAGACGTTTAGCATATACTTAATTCCAACGAATTTGTTAATACAGCAGTGCGGGAGGCGCCGGCGACGCGGGCTACGGGCCGAGCGAGCCGGCGTACGGAGGCGCCGCGCCCGCATACGACTCATACGCGCAGCCCTCCTACAACACCTACCAGCAGCCGCAGACACAGTACAACGCTAGCTATGGTAAGTACTAAATAAACATAATACTGGGTATTAAATATGCCACAGTTTGCCATAAGGATTTTGGAGATGGCGTTTGGTTTTTTATTTTAAGAAACTGCTTTTATTATACAATACGGCAGAATTAGCATATGACATATGAAACAAAACAGAGAACGGTTATGACTGAATAATGAACACTGATTTAAACCCAGAATTGTAGAAAGTTTGGCACTGGTTAAAGATCTATCGGTAACATATTTGGTTTATTTGGAAAGTGTTGTAGTGTGAAATATGTTAGTTAGATTAAACTTTATGGTAAAAAAAATATATTTTTGCTTACCCATTTTTATTTTCCTGTATTGTTAGGGTTGCCTGGTAGAGATCGCTATCTAGCGATAAGGCCACCGTTTGCTATTTAATTTAAGATTTTTGTACGCCTTTATATTTTTTTGAATGCAATAAAGAATTTTCTTTCTTTCAAAGATACTATTAAAACAAAGATAATTGCTACAGAAAAATATTTCTGAAAGTTGAATATTACTATGATAATATTATACATACAAGCTGCAGGTCAAGAGAGCCAAGAGAATTAATTAGGTGGAACCAAATGAAATAGACCATAATGATTTAATATATTTGAATATATAAAAATACAGACATTATATTTAATTTGAAAGTTAGGCATGATTAAGACTGATCCAAAGTTATTTCAATTTAATTTTATATTTACAATTGGATCACACATACTGATATCAATAAACAGTCGGGCGAAAAATAGTTTTAAGTGCATGTCTTATGTATATTATACATATATAGGAAATTTTATTCGTAAAAGCTTTACCAAATATAAGCTACAAAATAAGCTTTAAAGAAACAAAAATAAGGACAGTATTAAACACCTAGGCTTTATTATTTGTATCGTTTATAATGTAATAATCTGCTAAAAGCGGATTATATTTGGAATATGAATAACAATGTAGTCAATAAAGTAGGAATTATCACTGTAAAATTATAAAGCCATACATTAATAATTTAATATTAGTATCTGTGTAATTGTTTGTATTACAGGCAGTTGGTGATTGGTTTGAGTGTAAAAGAACCTAAAAACATCTCGAAATATATCTAGCTGGATCGTTAATGCAAGTGTTTAAGGAATATAGAACAGATAAAACATAGTTTTGTTAGTTTAATAATTTTACTGAACCAAGTGCAAAGAATTATGACATTGCAATGAAATTTGACTACAAGTAACGTAGATTCTGAATAATGTTTACATTACATATAAATTGTTACTACTTAACTTGACGTCGTATTCTTAAATTATACAATGACATGCCCAATGTATTATTTAATATTAATTTGTAATGGTACCAAACATACCATGTCTTAGAAGTTAAGGTACATTTTTTTATAAAATAAACCTATGAATGAAATTGTGTGCAATTTATTTATGCTGGCCAAATTATGAAGTTATGTAGAAATTATGAAAATTCATAGTAATATGTGGGAGTCCATTTGATGTTTTTATCTATTTGAAAAATTAACTTTCCATTTTAAGTTGAAATCAAGTATGTGTTATGATGAATAATAAGATTTTATTATATATTTTAAATTGATACATAGATTATAAGTGAATAATAGTAAGTAAGTAATGATATAGTTCAACCTTCACAATACTACATGATCTTATTTATAATTAAGATAGAATTCAGATCAGAGAAATTAATTGCCATATCAGTCTCAAACAGTATTTAATTAATACAACAATAAACTACCAATGAATGAGCAGCAAGAGATCAAACAAATGTTACAAATCTTAGCTTGAGCTATCCATGGGAGAGGTTTTAATAAGATTATAATGAATACAGGTAACAAATTTTATTACATAATTTTTAAAATAAGTCGGAACTAATAGTTAAAAGCATACTTATCATAGCACTAGAAAATATTATAATGACTTTTAATTCATTTAATTAACACTACATATGGGTTTTATGATATTATGAATGAAAATAAAATGGACGTGAACAACATTTTACAAATGTAGAAGCCGTTATAATCGAAAACATATTGAGGTAAAAATACACAATCCACTTTATGGTAGATATATTATAGTCTTTATTAACAAATTATACATATATATTTTCTATAATATGTACAATATAGAAAACGATATATACATACATATTTTTTGTCATTGCAAAGTAGTCAATAGTAATTCCGTATATCGGTTAGTATAAGGAAAAATTATTTTAAACCCACAGTTATCTATTTCATAATCTACCGAAAATTATATTCACAAGCCTGTTAAAAAATAGCCAGCATACATTTTGTACCGAATACCATTATAAGAAATATACAAAAGAAAGGAAAAAAAAATTCAACATAATAGTATAAGGCAACACTGTTTATTCTAGACAAGATTCGTAAAATAAGCAATACAGGAACGTTTAATATACGAGTCTATTATTAAAAACAGAAATCTAGCTTTAAGGAATCTATCAAGAGTACCGCCACGCATGACTAACGCAATATAAATTTTGAAATTTAAATAGGGAACGATACATAGATAGGCTATTAACATTAAGTAGTTCCACCTTCTAAGTATAAAGGTCAAATGGATTTTATAACATTCATAAATTTTCAGAATTTGGTTGAAAATCATGACAAAAATGGTCTTAATAAAACAAGAATTGAATGAAATAAAACATCAACTACTCAAAACAGTCGAGAGCAGGGAGAGCATCGTATTTCGGTAAGTGTTTAAAAATATTTATACTTTCTAATGAATAACATTTCTGTTTGTGATCGCAAAAAGAAACTTTAATTATTTCTTATAGATAAATATTTTACATTTTTCTATAAATTAAAATTATAGGAAGTTTTTAGGGCTTTATTTGTTTCATTTTATATTTTCAAAAACGGCTGGCCTGATACTATAACGAGTGTACGCAGGTTGTAACTCCATGAAATAAGTCGTTTGTTTATTTAATATTAAAAATAAATACAGCAATAAAAAGTATTATAAAATTGTGGGTGTTCTTTATCGAGCAGTGTAGCAGTATATACAGGCTAAATTAATAAAAAAAGTAATGACATGGATAAGGCTCTTTGAAGAATGTAAAGTTTTTACTCCCATGACTTCTCATAATAATTGGTCTATCCATCTACATATCTAGTTTAATTCCTTGTCGTATAACTCGTAACAGAGAGGTCATGGTCATGGTCATCATAAGGCAGATGCAACCCGCTTCACAATGTTCCACCATCTCTCCCTGTTCCCCGTTATCCGTTTAATTAGCGACAGAGATATTTGTAGGTATAGGGCCATAGGCTAGCGTCTAGGCAATTTATTATTAAAATTAAAGGGCGGAGGGCGAGAAAAGGATGTTGTAAATTATTGTGAGGTAAAGATTTCTGTATCGCATATGGCTTATCATATTATTAGTTATCACAAATCTAATTATTCAGACGTAGGAATCGAGCTCGCTTTGGCACGAGTCGGACCAGCTCGCAAGCCGCCTTATTCCTCTCTTTAATTCTTTCCTATTCTGATAACCGTACTGATGCTAATTTGCGGTATCTTTAACGTTGAATGAAATATACTAAAATGTTTTTTTTTCCACAGGTTTCGCAACGATGCGGCGCGTAAGCTTTATCGAGAGTAGCATATATGTGAATTGTGGAATTCAAAATTATTGTTATTGTATTAGTGATAACAAAATAAAAGAACATTAAGTAAATAAGTTTTGTTTTTCTTTTTAAATGTTTGTTAATACATTTGCGAACGTAAAAAAGCTTCCTCAATATGATAGTATGTATTATATTATCTTTGCCTATACTTACCTATTAAGATTTTTGGATTTATTTACCAGTAATTTTAACCAATTTTGTTTTCAATCATAGTATGAGTGAATTCTGTGCGTTTACATTATAAATGGAAGTTCCTGTGTTTCATTTCAAATCGCTAAAAATATGGCTTGGTGCGAACGGGCCACCGACCACGATCACCGGTGGCCAGAGACGGCGACTTCACATTTTTAATATATTTTGTGTAGACGCACCCGCACACGTGTAACCGGTGGCGGCAAGTGGCTACAGTTGTGTCCGTGACTCGCCACCGCGTACCATCGTGGAGCACGACGTCTCGATGGATTTTGATACATTAATATCGGAAATCCATATTTGGATATATTATAATACACTTACAAAATTTGGGGAAGCGCGCGACAGCTGCCAGGCTGGCATCGGTGGCCCGTTTGAGCCAAGCCTATATAATGAACAATGTAAAATTCGGAAAGGTTGTTGTCAAAAAATCCTGAAAAATGCCTCACGTAAATTATGGACGCCTCCTTACAAGTACTGCTAAAAATTTGCCGTAGAGCATCAAATACTTCAAGCTCAATGGTAATGTAATTCAGAAATTACAATAGTGACTGAAACTTTGAGACAATTAAAAACAAGTTGTCAGCTATCTTTGCTTTAAGCGCTGGAACCAAGAAACCTTATTCGCAAAAATAATTGTTCACTTTTGTTCACAATAATTGTTAGCTATTAGTATTTAGAAGGTATTTGTAGAAAGTCCTAATGGAATTCGATACATAAAGTAAGTGGATCTACTATCTCAGGTAGATTCCCCGGCTTCCCTCGTGGTTCATGTATAGCTGGGACAATATACCATTGGCTGGGTTTAAGGTTGTCGAAAAAAACAATAGCAACAGTAAAAAAAAATAGTAATAATAAAATAAAATTAATGCGAACACATATATATAATCATGTGAT
This sequence comes from Zerene cesonia, assembly GCF_012273895.1. Taxonomy (NCBI): domain Eukaryota; kingdom Metazoa; phylum Arthropoda; class Insecta; order Lepidoptera; family Pieridae; genus Zerene; species Zerene cesonia. The sequence goes on along the minus strand of NC_052112.1, from coordinate 6,926,383 downwards.
CTTTGAGGGATTAGGTAAAGGTTCAATCGAAAGCAATTCTTTCTTAAACTTATGTAGCGTATTAGAAATAAATAATAGTTTAAAAAAACTATAAAACACGCTTTAACAAAAATCATATTTTGCAAATTGGAATAATTTTATCAAATTAGTGTATTGTCATCGGTCCTCAATAAATCTACAAAGTTTGAACGAAATCTGGCCGTTTAAAGTGGGTCAAAATCGCGCCCAAAGAAGTCGGTTACAAACAAACATACAGGTGAAGCTAATAAAAAGCGTGTAAAAAAAAATATTCTATGGCAGCTCTTAGTGTGACGCGAGGTGATGCAGAAAACGAATTTGTTTCTTAAGACTCGCGAAGTTATGAAAATGCTGCTGGAATGTTTTCTGAATTGCAGAATCTTTAAAACTGGTCGTTTAGCATGGAATTTATTTACATAGCTATTAATCGAGTGTAATTTTTATGAAAAAAAGGACAAATACCTTTACAACCTTCAACTTGACACAAAGTTACGACTAACGTCAATGTTGTATATGTAGAACTGACATTTAATATTTAGTTTTAGTTAGTTACAATTTTCAGCCATAAACACTGAATGATTAAAAAGATATGACGTGAGAGGAGGCAAAAATAAAAACATGTAGGTCCTTAATTTAAATTTATTTATTATACAGTTGCCTCAGGCAATGTGGTAATAATGTCAGAGTCACCAGGGTCGGTGATGGCGAGCGTGCATACTCGGTAGTACTTTCCGCAAGCTGTACCCAGTTCAATGTTGTTTCCACTATAGTGATGGACTCCGGTCTTGGCCAACAGAGCGTAGTACTCGATTTCCGATTTCCTATAAAATAAATTCAGCTAATATTTTTCCTACTTTGTAATTGTGTGTGTGTTTGTAAAGATTGAATAATACTACATATATACTAAATAATAAAAATAAAAAAAATGCTTTACATTGAATTGATCAGAGAGACTATGGACCATAACAATTATTCTTCCTTATGTGGGTATGAAATTAACAATTGGTAGATGCTTATTTTCCTTGTTAAAATTTTTTACATAATTTGGAAAGCACCATTATCTTCGTCACAATATATATAGAATAAATCACATAGAATAGTTTGTGAAACATATTATGTAGTATATAGATTTAAAATTATAATAAAAAAATGTATGTTATACAATTTATAAAAATATACAGTTTGTGTTCAATATATAGCACAATTAAACTAATTTTAAAGTCTTACCTCTAGAAAAGCACATGGATTACTCCTAAGACTACTCCATAGGGTTCCCAGATTAATTGATTTAATAATACTACTGCCATTGAATTAAATGAATCAATTGACAACAATAGGGAAACCATACTTCTTAGTCCTGAGACTCCATATGCTTTCCTTAAATAAGCAGATTGGGGAACTCTACTTCTCAGTAGTCTCACCTTAGAGGAGGAGCATTCTTGGCAATGATGACTAGTTTTGCCTTGCCCTGACGCAGTGTTTTTAATGTTTGTTTGTAACCCAAGCAGTATTTGCCAGATTTCATTACTAGCGCCAGCCTTGAGTTGATAGACTCAATGGTCTTTTTCTGAAATTAGAATAACACTTATGTACAAATTGCCAAATAAGGAGAAACATGGAGTAAAGTAACCTATAAGTAGTGAAATTGTCGGCTACAATCTCAACCTCTCATATTTTATAAAATAAGCGAGCCTATCGAGTAGCCATTACTCTAGGACCAGCTTTTCGTGAGATTATCAACAGAATTGTATAAATAACCACGCCAAGGGTCCGGATAGTAATTGTCGAAACACGTGCTCATACTCACTTGTTTCTTAGCCGCGACCATTTTGATGGTTCGTTAAGATCACACTGTAAAAGAAAAGAAAGTTACTGAAAAACACTTCAATAATAGAGTTAAGTAAAATATATTCTGTGATTTATATTTTAACCTGAAAAACCTACCCGATCGACACGAAGCGTAAACCAAAAAGAAGTTCAGTTTCTGTGTTGCCACTATCCTCTTTTACATTTTCACCACAGTTAATATATACAGTGAATACAAAAATTTTACTTACATAAAATAATGTATTTATACTACACCAAAGTGTACCTACATAAAATAATGTGTCTTAAAAATATATTATTATAATAAAAAGTTAATAAAATTGCAAAAGCGATGGAACAAATATAATTAAAATTAGAACAAACGTCATTGTGTTTTAATTTTAATTAGATTTTTATTTGAGGGTGACTCCCCTTGAGATAACTCTTAAATATCCTATCTTAAACATTTTTTTTATTTTTTAAAAACACTCAAATAACAAAGAGACATCGACTATCATAAGTCAACAGAAAATGCCCATCACCGAACAACTTTTACTAAGACAAAATTTTTATTTATGTTATTAATAATTTTGATGTACGGACACAGTTTTTTTTACTGTTTTATGATATCTATTTTATTATATTAAAAATAAATGTATAGATAATAACCATACTTCATTGTCCACATATCTCAAAACTACTGACATATATATTTCAGATCGTTTGATGATAAACGACTTCTTGTTTTTAGATGAGATAATACCACGTACGTACGTTTTATCGTTTTTAAAAATTAAGTCTAAATCTATTTATCCGGGTACTGTCACTAGTCACACAAAAATAAAACTTCTACCCCTACAAAAGGGGTGGAATTAAAAAGGAATACTTTCTGTACTTTTGTTGTAAATTTTTAAAAACAATTTTAATGTACCACGAACAAAATTTTTATGGAATTTTAAGAGGTTTTCACCTAAAGTAAAGTAGTTAAAAAGTTGATGTCAAGCCTCTTTTTTTTCAACATCCCTTCTAAAAATTTTAATATTTAAATGCAATTGTAAATATACCTTAATAATTGATTATAAATCTACAACGAGCTTATATTCGAAGTTTTGTCGGGACTAACGTAAATGGGTTTTTTTTTTTTGATTTCATGGCGTAAAAATAATTGAACTATTTTCAGACTAAATTAGTTTACTCGTGTATTATTCTTTGCTGCCGCTTTTTTCAACTGTTGAATTGAAGGTGAAACGCATGCAGCTTTAATTCTAATACAACAATCCCTACTTTAATGATTACATTAAAGTTTACTTTTATTACAATTTCATAATTGAAATTGTAATAAATGCTAGTCTCTCTTTTCTTCACGCCAAAATCTCTAAACCGATTTAGATAAAATTGATTACAGAGCATTAATATAGTATCCCGTAGGAATATCGGGATAAAAAGTTGCCTATATGTTATTCCAGTTATCCAGTTGTCTACGTACCAAATTTCA
>NC_052112.1:6914527-6922964 GCF_012273895.1 Zerene cesonia | reverse complement strand
TTACGTGAAAGAGTAACAAACATCCATACATCCATACAAACTTTCGCATTTATAATATTAATAGGATTAATAGGATGTTATCTGTGGTACAGAGATAGTTTGAGACCCGAGAATGAACATAACATAGATTATACACTTATAGAGCAGAAGATAACAAGAACAGGAACTATGCGGGGAAAATCGACTGGTTCTTTTATTTTGAGCTTTGAGCACACACACAGACACACACACACACACACACATATATTGGTAGTAGTGCCAGATAAATATGAATATTGAATACCCGTATTACTACTCTTTGAATGTGAGTTATGACCACAGTTTTTGCGACCTAAATTGTACAAAGTCTAAATCTTAAAATCAATGTCAACGAATACAGTTCGATTTAAAACTTCTTTTGAATAAAATCGATCTTCGATGAAAACAGAACTGTCCATTTTTAATATTGACTGTTGGTTCTAGACTGTAAGTTGGTATCAAATTTTGACATAAAGACCTAGATCACAGAGTGGTTTTGTATGTGAACGTCGAAAATAATTTTCTGTTATATAAATTGTAATAATTTGAAATGTGGACAATTAATGTACATGGAAATGTTATTTATTAAATGATGTAGGAACATAAATAATATATATGTATATCCATTGATATTATTTTAATGAAAACTAGAATGGAAACATATTTATTCATGAATTAAATTCCATTCAGTCCATATTATTATACTACTTTTTCATTCAGTTCGAAACACGTTACTCGTTACGAAGCTAGTATATAGTCCATGAATTTATATGAATAACCACTAAATAACAAGTTAGCTGTGATGACTGCTGAGTGATGACGCAAACGTGATACGGTGATACTACACATTACGTACACGTAGCGATATTGAAAATTAATTTAATTAAATTCCTTGTATCTAGTTTTACGATTTAGTATATGTTATAGTTTTTCAACTGCAATTAGCCATGTCGTCCAAAACTGTTAAGAAGCCAAAAAACACAGAACTATCAGCTATCGGAAAATTATATCTAATTGCTTACAACGGTATACAAACTTTAGGGTAAGTAATTTAATTCTATCAGTGGTTAAGATATTAATTCAACATAATTCTTTCAAAAATTATCATAATTAAATCATTGAAATGATAAGATTTATCATCTATTGATATCATGTATCATAACAAACGATAAATATAATGGAATTGAACAAAAATTGAATCAAAATATCCCTATAATTGCCTATAATGTTTAATTGTTAAAAATTTAGACCAGTTTTTAATGTGTTTAGAGATGTAACATACATTTATTATAAAAGTTTATTAGCACACAAGTTTCATTATATGTAATTAAGGACAATGTGAACTAAAATAGTTAAATATATTGTTATTTTAATTAAGTATGTTAAAAACACAATAAAGCATAACCTTAACATACCTACTTATATCAAAATCTCTACTCTAATGTTTTTTTTACTATAAATTTAAATTTATACTGACTTAATAGCTGATAGGACTCTATAATAGAGGTAATGTCAATATATCAAATATGTTAAAATTAAATGTTTTTAAATAAAGGTTTTTTTTTGTTTTATTATAAATCCAACATAAAAGATATATGTAACAAATATTAACACTATCTTTGTTTGAAGTAATTAAATTAGATTTTTTTAGTAGCAATAAAAAATTATAATAATGCAAGAAACTAGCTTTTTGCATTACATATTTGATATAAATATTGAATTTCAACATTTACACTATTATATATGAATATTATTTGCCATGGATATGAACAAAAATAAATACATTTTACCTTTTAGAGAAATGCTTATTAATCAATGATACACTTGCTTGTTTTATCTAATTAATATGCAGTTAACTACTACAACCTTTCTATGACCTTGTTAGTATTAGTTATAATTATTACCTATAGATATTATGAATTATAATTCCTTATCTTTTTTATGAATTCTTCATATTTTGAATATACTATTTCAGAATATAAAATACGATGAATATAATATAATGTTAGAGACCTTAACAAATTGCTTTAATTCCTTAAGTAAATATATTTTTTCAAATTTTATATAAATTAAATAATTTCACTTTTATAATAGAATCTCTTTGTTATGATAGAATCATTAAGATAGTGTGTGGTGCCGTTTTACCCATGGATGAACCCGCTTGCAACAGTAAATATTACTATAGCTTATGTGATATTCGGGTATTAACTTGCTTGCAAAATAACATAATGACATACTTCCATACATTCATATAAAGTTTTGCATTTGTAGTCTTAATAGCTTTCACAGAAAATCTAAATTTTGTCATCATTAAATATTTTCTATTGTTGCAGATGGTCTTACATGTTATGGCAAACCATTGTCCACTTTCTGAACCGTGGAACTTTGGACACTTTTTGGGAAGAAATTAAATGGACAGTATACATATTTCAAAATGCTGCAGTATTAGAAGTATGTACTACTGTATCTGTTCACTTCTGAGATAGGCATATTAATTAAACTTACTATTTAATACTATTTATTTGGTACATTGCTACTTCATTGCTTTGTGAACAATGTGCACAAAATTTTAAAAATAGTAATTTTGTATGTCATAGTGGGCAACTGAGCTGGTGTTTCACCTGTTGGTAAGCGTAATCACCACAGCACATGAACATTCCCAGTCTTAGTACCTCTATGTATATTTACAATTAGACACCCGCCTCCAGCTCAGCTCAGCATTTGTTGTAAAAGTATTTGAAATTTCTAGAAGTGTAAAGAGCAAATTTAAGCTTCGTTTTACGTAAATACGATTACGGACAACTATCTCTCACAAGAAATAAAAAAGATATTCTGTTTATACAGAAATATGTTTCTATACCATACGGAAAATACAAAAAAAATTGTACGCGTCTATACAAACAATATTATTATTATTCTGTGTTACTAATAAATATAGGACATGAATTCTGATTGATTATAAATTAATGAATTTTTATGTTTTTTTTTTGTGGTGAATCTCGATGTCAGCCTGAAGGGCTACTACATCTTAGTACGGATGCGTTGGTGAACTGAGGGTTCTGTTTTTTTAAACTTAAATGATATAAATAGGCTCTCGATGACTTTTTGGTAGTTCTTATTATGAGGTAAAATCAGTCTTAAGGTAGGACTTTATGGACACATTTATCATATGTATCAGTACATCAGGATGTACATAAACTATATTATGCCTTCCTTGAGATACACTACCTAATGGAGAAAACTGCATCAAAATCTGTTGCGTGGTGTAGAATAATTCTTAGAAAGGCACAGAAAAACACAGGCGGAGGGCGACTTTGCTTTATACTATGCAGTAATAAATATTGAGGGTCATCGTAAGGTTAATCATACGAATGAATAAAATTCCGTCCAAACTCAATTCTACTTTTTATTGTATAGGAATTAAGTTTATTGATAATTATATTCAGTGATATATAAATATATATATAAAAAGTTCGTTTTAATGATACTTATGTTAATTGTTAGGCAGCAATTTTAACTTCCTTATTGCTATGCTCATGCATTACCTATATAATAGAATGGCATAAAAAAGGGCCATTTTCATAAGACCTATTTAGTATGCAATTGAGTTTTTACCGGGGATGGACTACCACAGAAGATCAATGTGGAATAGTAGCAGGCAAATGCTATTGTCTTTTATATGATGAGTGGCGGAGCTGGAGGCCCTATCCTTTTCTCATCGATCCCGGTCCATTATTTTACTTAGTTGTGAATACCTTAGTATCTCTGAATCCATTTGAAGCGAATGTTCAGGGGCGGTGGTGGTATATATAGCTAGATAGTAATAAAAAAATGTATTTCAGATACTCCATGCAGCTGTAGGCTTGGTGCCATCGGGAGTTTTTTTGGTACTCATGCAAGTCTTCTCCAGGGTGTTCCTCGTGTGTGGCGGATTTCTGATAGCACATGGACCTACAGTTAGTCCTGGACTACCAGTCTGCGTCTTTGCTTGGTCTATCACTGAAATAATCAGATATTCATATTATGCATTGAATATTATGAAAGCTGTGCCAGAAAATCTATTGTTTTTAAGGTAAGCTGTTAAAAATAACATATACATAAAAATATAATTGGTAAAAACCAATTAAAATTATAGGATTCTATTTAAAACATTGTTCATAGTAATAGTTTAGGTTTTACAGACCAAAAATTACTAAAAACGAATTAAATTTCGTAATTAACTAAATACGTTAGGTTTTTTTTATTTATAAACGTTTTTGCTGGTTGCACATCAAAAAGCTACAATGAAATAAAAATATATTACAGAAAACGCAATTTATTTTCGTTAATAAGATAATGAAGGCGTCAGTAGGTTACCACACCTTTGTAGAAGGTTAGTGTTTGTTTTCAAAGTTCATTTATTATCTTCACCTTTTATATATTCAATGAGAGTGCAACAATAAAACATATATTTTTTCAAACTTCCATAATTACTTAATAGGTCGCATTTAAAATTCTTATTAAAAAATGTGTGTTTAATATTTGCTCTTTTCTGTTTTTCCACAGATACTCGACGTTCTTATTTTTGTATCCAATTGGTATAACAGGAGAGTTACTATGCTGGTATGACACCCTTGATGAAGTAGCGGAGAAGCAAATCTTTACCATGTCCATGCCAAACACATGGAACTTTATCTTTAACTACTATTACTTCCTAATTATTTATATGCTATCCTATTTTCCGTTATTCCCTGTTCTTTTTGGACATATGTTAAAACAAAGGAAAAAGATGCTATCTGGTGACCTCAAAAAATCGAAATAGTACTGTTCTATTAAGTAAATTAGAATGTAATTAATTTAATGGGTAGTCGGGTTTTATTTATTCTTATTATGAATTTCTCTATTTCATGTGGTTGTATGTAACTCGCTTTGTGCAGTCCGAATCTCTAAATTATGATTTGCTTTATATGGGCTTATTATGCTTATCATATTGATAAGTAAGCAATTGGAAATTATTTCAACTTTTTTTGAGATTCGGAAAGATGAAAGATAAGGAGCAATGCTGTTATTAGTTTTATATTTTTCTAGAAGATAAGTGGGTAGTGCGTCTATTTAACTTTTATATATGCACAATTTTGATATCTTATGATGACTAAGATTTATAATCGTTTTGTTTGTCTATCAAATATATTGATATTTTCATTTTGTAAATAACAATAGTAATATTTGAATGGGCTATGGTGAAAATATAATATTTTTATGATATATTGCGTGTGCATTTCATTTACACCCCTTGAAAAGGTGATATTTTACTAAAAATGTCTAATTGTTATATTAAGATACTACTAGTACCTTCATAACAAAATTATGTGAATGTCCATTTCTATTCAGGAGAGGCGTGTAGCTAGCAGGTTACGTCACGACCTCTAGCATAAGTTTATGTGGAACGGGTACATAGTATATAAATATAAAGCTGTCATGAGCAGGCAAGAGCAACATAGCGCCAAAAAATTATGATTAAAAAAAACGGCAAGTTTCTGTGTTTTAACAAATTGATTGTTTCTGTTCTTAATTACAAAACGATTCGAAGTGTCTTTAGTTAGGTACCTACTTCACATAATTTTCTTATCAAACGATTGAAGGATATTTGACTATCTAGTTCATCAATTGTTTGTATTTAAGATAAACGTTTTAATTAAAGATAATTTTTATATACAAATCAAATTACGATTTTTATCGTCAATTATTTATCGGCCCTGTTTTGAACTGGCACCAGCGGTAGCTGATAAAGTGTAAGATTTATCACTAATCAAGGGCTTGTATAAAGCAATCTTTTATTGAAAAATAAGTTAATTCAATAGTGCGTTGAAAGCATGAAGGGTACGAAAACAACGGCGTTGGTTTTGGCAGCTTTGCTAATAGCCGCTGAATGCAATGTAGTCAAATATAATCCTGTGTGAGTACAACTTTAATATCTTTTTTAATTTATACATAACCTTTTTTTGTATTTGTAAATTATTTACAACAAAACAAAGGTGAGAAAGAATCAACATAGCATCAACTACATTGTAGAAGTTGTTATTGATAATTTAAAATAAATATTATAGATACCTACCCAATTAAATTAAAGCTTATTATTTTCAAATATATCCGAGGAGATATATCGGTGTTTCAAAGAAAGCATTTAGTGCAAGTTACATAATTATGATAACAGTATGTACTTAGCTAGATATATTTATTTAATGCTTATTAACCCACGAACTTCGCAACGCAAATTTATTCTTAAATTTTTTCATAACGACATCTTATGACGACAGATATATTTATATTTTATTTTAGAGCAAAATTGTATTTTGATGACATTTCCCCTTCTATTGGAAAGGGAATTAATCCTAAATTAAATCTGGGACAAACAGCAACAGTCAATGATTATGTGGACAATACCATCTCTATGCTTATACCTTTCATGCAACAAAATGGCTTGGATCCCATGTCTCTACCCGAAATTGTTGAAGGTTTTGAAGTTGTAAGTAATAATTGAAAATGCAAATATGCTTTGTTAAGAAAGATCTCACTTTGTAACGTTTATTTTAATATTATAATTTTAGCGGTTCCTGCTCATCACATACAGCGCATGGTTGAAACTTCAAAATGGAAGTATGACGGGTCTCGTTAACGTCTCCCGATTTGAAGACCAACTTGTAAATTACTTTGCTAAGATGTTGCGTGTCAAGGTGCAGCTTCAATTTAGCGATCTTGAGGTACGTTAAGCAATTCGATAATTCAGGAAAACAAAAAAGCCGATATGAGATTCAATAATAATAGTTTTGTTCAGGTGTAAGAAATTTTAAACGGCAACTACAGTTTTTGAATTTTTTTAATCCAAAAAAAAAAAACGTAGGCTGTAAGTTTCTCCGTGTTAACGGTAGAAATTAGGCAATTACGCATTTGCTTATTCATTTTGCAAAAAGCAATTATAATGAAATTACAAAACACTTTCATTTCTAGTGTTGAAGCACATAATATGCTTAGGCATTTATGCCTATATTTTCATTTCATTTGGTCATGTGTCAAAAGCAATGTTTTTTTTTCAGTTCAACTATGATTACCTCGTGAAGGTCATGAACATTGGTCCCACAGGGCGTATTGTAGGTTCATTGGATCGCTTTAGAATAGTTGCCGACGTATTAATAGATTTCAATAATGATGAGATTCACTTACAACAGTTCTCGCTAACGGATATCGGGTAAGTCAATATTTTCAACGAAGTAGGTAGAGTTCGAGGACAGACTTCTGTATACATTACCATACATATAGTAAGGTCCATTTAATTATGCTAAGTATACACGATGATATAGCTAAAACCACTTGGTAAATTCGTGATGTGTGATTTTATGGGTAAATTTTGTAATGTTTTAGTAAAGTAGGTAATATATACTTTGTATAAATTTTATTGCATGTTTTTTGCAATATTCTTTGCTGTCCTTAATTTCAGCGTTAAAAGATTGATATAAATAAAGGACGTAAGAGATTTGGAAAGGTCGAATCTTACTTTAGATTCAATTTTGTATGCTCACACGCAGTGGCGTAAAGGAGGCAACGGGAAGACAATATATTCAGACGGACAGACCGACGGCTTCACATTATAAATCATAAATCTGTATTAAATATTTCAGACGCCTGCGAGTAAAGCTACGTGGAAATATTCTTATTGACTGGCTTGTCAACCCGGTCATTACAGTCTTCACATCTCTATTTAATGGTATTATCATGAGGACCGTTGAGCTTACTATACGCAATGTGGCTCAATCTGCTATCACTGAAATCAATTCTGCTATTCGCGAAATTATTCACCAGATCGAGTCTTATAATTAGATACAAATTATGTAATATTATTTTCTTGTGTTTGATTTTACGCGAGTATGATATATTTAGAAATTAAAAACTTTTTAACGGATTTTAAACGCGATTTATTCATTATATTATTAACTTTACATCGAGCGTGGTCACGGGGAGTCTCCCCGTTGTCGTTGTAAAGTGTTCGAAATGTCAGGTTAATAATATAATGAATAAATCGCGTTTAAAATCCGTTAAAAAGTTTTTAATTTCTAAATTAAGTAATGCATTTTTTTATTAATTATTAAAACTAACTCCATAATGTCATTTTCTGTTGTTATTTATACATTATACCAATTTCGGTTCGTTTTGAAAATAAACAACTAACCAAATTATTGCGAGTTTCAATGTTCAATGATAAGTTATAAGGCGCCTACGAGATTTTTAGCCTACTTTGCCTAAACAAAATATGATTCATAGTCAAAATCCGCTCTGCATTATCGTCCCTCAAAAAATTACAGTAAATGATAAGTGAAGTCCCGTGTCCCCTAGTGGGGTATGGGGCAGATGATGTACATACGTTTCACTGATCGATTTTCTTTAG
>NC_052112.1:6858101-6914427 GCF_012273895.1 Zerene cesonia | reverse complement strand
CCTCCGGCTCCTCCACTCACCGAACGAAACACAGCAGAATGCTATTTCACGCCGGTCTTCTGTGGGGGTGTGGTACTTACCTGGTGCGAGCTGGCCCAATTCGTGCCGAAGCGTGCTTGACTACCACATACAATTATTTTACTGATTATAGTATAGGAATATTACATAAAAGTTGTCTTACTTTTTGTTTCATTCATAGATTTTGTACATTAATAAGATTTGCATGATTCAATGTTGTGTGTTTTATATTAATACGCACTGCTCCTCTGAACATACGACTGCTTAAATCTTTTATAATTGTATAAAATTATTAGGTATGTTTCCGTAAGAACCTTTTAAAACTTAACACTGGCAAACAAACTTATTGCAATAAACATTTTAATAAATAATATGTAATGTCAATGTTATGTTCTGAATTTATGACAAAAATTTTGATATCAAAAATAAGACTTGGCTTAAAGGTCTCGTAACCAAGCCATTGAAGTTTTAAAAAAAAAACAATATGACATCTGTCATTTCAAATATTTTAAATGTGGGCACGTGTGGAAATCTGTTCAATGTTTAATTGATGTAAATTATTTGATTTGTAAACATGGGAAAAGCAAAAAAACTGAAGCCCTCACAAGTAGGTCAAAATATAGCCCTTGCTGATCAAATAGAAGCGACTAATTCAGTTAAATTGAAAAACAGAATCAAAGAAAAAAATAGACACGATGAGGACGAAGAAGTAAGTAAAATTGTCATAACAAACTGCAAAAAAGTTTAAATAAAGTCATTAAAGAGAAAGTTAATTGAAAACAGTTTTTACATTATTATTTTAATTTATAGTTCGTCAACGCAGACTTATCCAAAAAAATCTTGAAAGCCGCTCGGCGGCAACAGGCTGAGTTTGGAACTGGCATTGCTTCATCTTCTACTAAAAACACAATTCCTCTAACTATAAATGGTAATTATGGTAGTTGTGTGAACTTTCCTTAATTATTCGTACACTAACTCAACTTTTAATAAAATGTTTTTCTCATAGATTCCAATTCTGATAACGATGAGCAATCAGATCAAGATGAACTTGAACCAGATACATATTATGATAATATTGAAATTAATGAAGAAGATGAAGAGGCAATTAAAATGTTTATGTCAGCTAACCCAGAAAGGACTAGGACATTAGCGGATATTATCAAGGACAAAATAACTGACAAACACACTGAACTTCAAACACAATTTTCAGATGTAGAAACCCTCAAATTACAAAACATTGATCCTAGGTAAAGGAACTATAAACATATGTTATTATAGTATTTTCTTGTGTTTGATTTTACACGAGTATTATACATTTAGAAATTAAAAACTTTTTAACGAATTTTAAACGCGATTTATTCATTATATTATTAACTTTACACCGAGCGTGGTCACGGGGAGTCTTCCCGTTGTCATTGTAAAGTGTTCGAAACGTCAGGTTAATAATATAATGAATAAATCGCGTTTAAAATCCCTTAAAAAGTTTTTAATTGCTATATGTTATTATGCTCACATACATTAGCTGCATTATATGTATATATTTTTAAAGATTTGCTAAATATTCAAAATATTTTATTGCTTTTAGGATAAAAACAATGTATCAAGGAGTTAGAGATGTTTTACAGAAATATAGATCAGGAAAACTGCCAAAAGCATTCAAAATGATCCCTCACTTGCAAAATTGGGAGCAGATTCTATATCTTACTGAACCAACAACATGGTCTGCAGCTGCTATGTATCAGGTATCTTTGACTACATATTATATTAACAGTTTGCCCTGGCTTCTCCCATGATACATGTCTATGGTGCACATTGAACATATGCAATGGTCAAAGAGTTTTTGAAATTGGTCTAGTATTTCCTGAAATTATTAAAACATTTAAACAAATAAAACATTGTTAAAACAAACAAACACTCTTCAGCTTTAAAATTTGTATAGATTCACCACAACTCTTAACTTCAAGCATCTACTTAATTTAGATTAAATCACTATTCTTATTTTTTTACGATGGTTGTGATGCACATGTTTGTATTTAAATTTTTATTGTACTTAATTTTTGCAGGCTACAAGAATATTTGCATCAAATCTTAAGGAAAAAATGGCTCAAAGGTTTTACAATTTAGTATTGTTGCCTAGAGTGAGAGATGATTTGGCTGAGTATAAGAGATTAAATTTCCATTTATATCAGGCTCTTAGGAAAGCTCTCTTCAAGCCTGGAGCATTTATGAAGGGCATTCTGTTACCCTTGTTGGAAGTAAGCATGAATAAGATTTTTTCAAAATTCATAATAATTTTTTCCAATATACTTGTATGTATAAAACAATATTTATGCATTAAAATGTTGTTTTTTCACAACACTAAGATAAGAATTTCATAGAGAAGAGACAAATTATACATGTTATATATTTTTTGTAGGCTGGTGATTGTACTTTGCGAGAAGCAATTATAGTAGGCTCAGTATTGGCACGAAATTCTGTTCCTGTATTACATTCAAGTGCAGCTATGTTAAAAATAGCTGAAATGGACTACACTGGTGCAAGTTCAATATTCCTAAGGATTCTATTTGATAAGAAGTATGCTTTACCATATCGAGTGGTTGATTCTGTAGTATTCCACTTCTTAAGGTACTGTAGAATTTAAAATTACTACAATTAGAGTATTTCTATCTCCTATTAAATGTATCTCTTTATCTTGCAGATTTAACAATGATCATAGAACATTGCCTGTGTTGTGGCATCAAGCATTACTTACATTTGTTCAAAGATACAAGGCAGATATATCAACAGAGCAGCGTGATGCTCTTCTAGAACTGTTGCGGAAACAATCACACCCTACTATTACACCTGAGGTACATATTATGTGTAATCGAAAATACGCCTTGTTAGGCTTGCCTATCACAGCCAGAATGCCTGTTTGAATTTAGAAATAAAAAATGGCAGTTATATAATACCTGGTTCTATGGGAATATCCAATTTTGAATTTGGAATCTGAATTCAGATATGCATTCGGGTTCATATATGCATGTCACTAAGCTAAATTCTGGACAAATTTCTTAACAGATAGTGTGAACAAAAGTTTTTTACACAGTCACAAAAAAAATTGTTATTAATGGGGACAAAGTTGAATTTTGTTGTGATATTTATTTTGAATGAATTATGCAATCAGTATAGTTACTGTGCATGTACTTGGTACTTAAAATCTAAGTTAAATCATAATAAAAATAAGTAGTATAGATATGATATGTATGTTGTTAATTTTATTGTTATAGATAAGAAGAGAACTGCATGCTGCCAAATGCAGGGATATTGAAGTTAATGAAGCTGTACCAAGTTGTATGGTGGTTGAATAAAAATTATTTTAAGCAAATACTAAATATATGTTGTTGTACACTTTTTATTTTATTTATTAACTCACTATCCTAGTTTTACATGGATAAAAGTGCGAAAAGAAATACATTTTTATATCTTAAAGTGTAAAAAGGCATTCATTTATTTATGTAATATAGTTGCAAGAGGAATGTCAACTTGACTAGTTACAAAATGTACAGGTGGTAATACAGAGTTCCCACATTCACACTTTCTACCTGAAACAAAATCGAATGAACCAACTTTACAACCACAGTTACTGCAATGCAATTTCCCTTTTGTCCATTGTTCATCTTCAACTTTATTTTTAATCCAGTCTGGCAGTTTGTCTTCCAATATGTATATAAAATTTTTCACATCATAACTATTGCAATTACCATCGGAAATACACTCGGGACTAGATGAAGTTTGCAGATCATCAACTAGCACATTCCTACATTTATAGCACTTTACAATACTTCTCTTAGGTTCCATATTTTTAAATAAATATTTGCATCATCAATTTTGTTATGCTTGTGAAGTATGTTTCCAACTTTGGGAAAAGTATTATTTGGAGGTTATTACGATACACAAATAATTTATAAATACATTTAAATGCTTTATCTTCACAAATCCTTATTTCGTGACAGAATGACAATATATGTTAAAAAAATAAAAATTGTAAATTCAACACGTTAAATACAGTATGGCGTTGGTGTAAACTATAAACAATAAACATGTGTTCTATATAAAAATCATCTTGACATTTGACACTCAAAAGTCAATGTCTTTTTTTTAAGATTTAATGGCTTGGTTACGAGACCTTTAAGCAAAAGTCAATGTCAGTTTTAAACAACAAACCATAGTCTTAATCATAGACACTATAATTAAAGAGTAATTATAGTGATATGCAAGAAATCAAATCAAATCAAAAGAAAAAAATTGTGGTAGCTTATAATTATTCGCACAGGGTGGGAATTATTGTCAAATAAGACATAATAGGGTCCATGTCTTATTTGACCGGACTCATAATATAACTAAATAATCAAACCTGAACTTGTTTAGAATATAAAATAATATTATTTTCGGTTACAGTATATTCATGTTAAAGAACAGAAACATAAATTATTTAAGATAATTAAAATAATTATTGTGAATAGGAAATATTAAAAGAAGTACTTACTCGCCACATTTTATATGACAACTTCAGTATTATTATGTATGTATTATCTTATTCTTTATAGATATTTTTTCAATAATGAGAGCATTGTACAAGGGTCGCAGTGCATGTCGAAATACACCCTAAGTCATACTGAAAATATACCATTATATTTTGACGGTCAATAGATGAAATGAAATGAAAATGCCTAAAGGGAATGTGGGAATGAAAATAAAAGAAAAATTCGCATGTGCGTGATATTTTATTTCACAGAATTTATTTAGGTATTCAACGAGAGTTTGCGCTGCTCAAAATTTCATTAACTATATTAGTAGGGCTAATGTGCTTTGTTTAATTACAAATGACGCGTATTTTACATCATTTACCGTTCGTTCACTTTGTTAACAATAACGAACAAATTCCTATTCTTATTGTTGTATAAAAATTACTTATAAAGCCGTCAATTTATTGCTTATAAAGCTGAATGAGAAAAACAAAACGTTCAATTGAATGCAATCGTTGTAATTATTTACGACCTAGGGGAAACTTACAAACACTAACTCTAAAACTGATTGCGAAGCAAGCGTCGATTTAGAAATCGTTTTATATGCCTTTAATGTTCTATAAAATTTTTCACAAGCTATATATGTAGAATTATTATAGCAACGCTTCTCTCGTTTTATTATATACATTTAATTTAGCCAAATAATTGGTTGGTTTATTCTACTACAGATTACCAACAACTTCTGTCAATATGATGTCAGTTCAACAATGCATTTCAAAGTCGGCGAAACTAAAGCAGCAGTATATTTGTACAATATACTGTTAAAACATCGCGTTACCGTAATAATCTCTACATTATAAAGCAAGCTCTATAAATCTAATGTTTTAACTATCTGAATGAGTATTACCAAATTCTGTTAAGATTTTATATAGGGACTAACTAATTAACAATGTGGGACTAATCATAAGAGTATACATCTACTTTTGCCTCGTATAAATTGGACTTGAATAGAGTCACTCCTAAACACGCAACATGCTTTAGATTAACATTTTGTGTAACAAAACGTACATGGCGCGTGTAGATAGGTAGTCGAGAAGAGAAACAAATTAAATACTAAATATAATAATATATACATAGCTTCCAAGAATTCATACATTCTGTAGAACAATTAATAAGCTCAATATATATTTTATTACACAATGTAGAAATAATTTAAATAAAAACATTTTTCTGTATAATATTTAAATGTTTAAATCACCAATAAGGATGCATGTTTAATTAATTAAATTCAGAGGAAATAAATAATAAGTTGAAAATTTTAGAAGCTCTTTCAAGGACATTTTTAAGCGGAATTTTTCTTCGTTGAACTTTCTGCATTGAAAATTTTTTGACCTTATATTCCTAACATGACCTGTTATTTTATGTTAAAATGAACCCTTGTAATTTATAGAGAAATGCTATATATTGCATAGTTCAAATCTATTGATTCCGATTTGTATACAGCAGCAAATTAAAACAATGTATTAATCGTCAGAATGTATGAATAAAGGATATATTTAAGTGCGCTTATTTTCAGCTTAACATTATAAAATTTCGATCACAGACAAAATTACTAATTTTATTATAATTATTATGCACACTTAACTTTGCGCAATGTTTAAAATATAAAACACTAAATTTATCAATATACATAGTACACTAGAACAATGTAACTGTGAGATTATTTAATTCAAGGCTTAAAACGCGAAGAGTTAGTAATATGTGACTCATAATTTATATTCATTGGTTACAAATTAATTTTGAGAAAGATGCATCCAACTAATTGCTTTTCTGCTTTATTCACTTCTCATTTCCAATTTATAAATTTAGCGTTTGCTTTTAAAACATAATAAAGTAAAATATCTTATTCTTAAAAATACACAAAGATCAATAAAATAGCTTACATTAAATGATATGTAAAAATAATTAAAAATAACGTCAGTAACAACATATTTCATAAAATTCTGAAAGATAAAATGTTTATTCATGTAATATGCTTGAAAATTTTAAAAGTAGATTATATCTACGAAACAATACATTAGCGTATAATACTTATTACAAATTATTCACAAATATACAAACGGTCTATATCGTTTTGTACGTTGAGATTCTTAAACAAGTAATACAATATAACCATAGAATATGAATACTACGTACATTGAAGAAAAACATCTTAGGAGATCGTCATAAATCTTAAAAAAATGTGCTTTCCAATCAATTATTAGATAGGCTTTATATATTTAATCTTAAGTATTTTATTCAATGTAACAATTATTCTATAATTTAATAATACTACTAAAACAATAAATTAAAACACCCTGTGCTCATAAGCGCGAACGCAAGAGTTTGCGCATGATGGCTGAATGATGATTATGATTAGGTAATGTATTTTCAACACATAAAAATTATTTATTTATAAGAGATGGGTAACAGAATAAGAATAATAAAAGTACTCGGAAGCATATTTTTTAAGAATTTTGAACAATTACATTAACTATCTATACATGACAGTGAATTGGTTAACATTTGCTGTATATTAAGTTTATTACAAACATGTTTTGTTTTTATGAAATTGCTTATGGTTCAATAAAAAGAAAGATTCATAAATACTTCCAGAAGTCATTCTGGAGAAAAAATCAATTTTGCCCGGTTCATAGTTAGGTACTTTTTGTTTATAGAGTATAGATCTTATCTTCAATGTATTTTTACTTATTATTGTGTATTAAAGCTTCATAAATGTCCAAATAAAAATTTTTCTTATTGGATACTAAAGTATTTACTAGGATTATCGGTAAAGCTTTGTGGTAAAGTAATAAAAATGCTGTTTTGTAAAGCTTCTCGTAAGAAATATTTAAAACTATTAAACTTATTTAATAAATAAAATATAGATACCAAACATGATTCGATAAAATGTGTTTGACTTAATATAAGATTCTTAATCAATAATTGCTACTACTATCAAAGCAAAACATGTATGGAGGCATATCTATGTGCTTGGCGAACAATATTTTATAGATTTTTTACAGCGAAGTAGCGAATTGTAATATTATGTAGTTTCGAGGCAAAGTGTAACACTACCTACATTTCACAATTGACCAACTTACAAAACTATACCTACTTATATTATCTACAAGTAACGATGCGAACAAAGTATTTATTATAAGTAAAGTTAGAATGTGCGGTGATGTTAATTCTAACTAAATTTTAAACCACTGCATAATAATATACTAATGATTTGTTTCTAAGCAAACTATCCCAAAAAAAAGGCACAAATATCAAAGGAGAATACAATGTTATTATGTGATGGTTCGTCAATGTTATCTTATTAATTGTATTATGCATTGAAATATCAATTTAATATTATACAATATCTCCTACGATCAGTCGTTGACCCCAGTTAGACACCCGCACTATGTAATATATACGATGAACTCAATTATCCCTTTCGTGATTGACCAGCGAAGGCATACTTAGGCATTTTCATGCATGACTATCTAGCAGAATGATTCTTATTCTTCCACTCCTGCAATACTTTAAATAAATAGTATTACATATAGAAAAATTCAACTTTATGTAAACATATATTGACGACATAGAAAAATAATTAAAGTTCTTAAATACTGACGAGATACAATATAAAAGAAATGAATGAATGTAAAATTGAAATAAATATTTATCATTCACACCATGGAAATACATATATACTCTATGAAAATTTAACAGATTTCACAGACACATCTTTGAGAATTATTGATCTTTTTTATTATTCTTGTAACCAAGAATAGTGAATAGTGATAACAAGAAAGCTCATTATAGTTACATACTTTTATAATAATAGGTATGCATACATACCATATGTGTGTATTTACTAACAACATAAACACATACACGTAAGCATTTAAATGTAGTATTTGAATCATGACACTTGCACACCGACATAATATATTAGTCATATTATTTATGTGAGTAGTATCGTAATCGCGATCTTATTTTAATATAATGGTTGGCCTTAACATTGCTTATAATGATATTATATTATTATTGGCGAAATGTCTTCTTAACTAGTATTACTCATAACCTCATAAGGATAAACTTTTGAGCCATAACTTAGCTTTTAACATCATGACACCGGTATTTCGCTTATATACATAACATTTAGTACAAATTGATGTGGCCACCATCGTAACGTTCAATTTAAGTATTTAACCATTATTAATGCCTGATTATAAAATAATATCAATAAGTAAATATTTCTCAGTCAAAGTTTGGGTACATAAAGTCGAAAATATTATAATTAAACGCCTATAATTTTATGCGATATTGAATTCAGCATGATATTTATATCTAATTATGTCAAGTTTCATAAACGCACTTCCACAAGGAGCATTTCAAATTTGACCAAAGTAGTGTTCGTTATTACCTAGCTACAATGTAAAGGCAAGGAGCAAGGACGGGTACAAAGCGTTTATCGTTTACTCTCTTCTGGAAATACAGTTCACGGATTTACGTAGTGCCTCAGTCTTATATACATACTTATTTCTGCACGGCTGAGATCTAAACTTAATAATAGACACTTAAATAAATTATTGTAATGATTTAAATCGTTTAAAAAATAACGGAAAGCAATAATCAAAATGATTTTTAGAATTGCCTCGTATCAATAACTTTAAGAGTATCGAATAACATTATTAGCACTTAAATTCTTCCAAGAGAAAATAAACACCCAATACGTTCACCGATAAATTTCGAAACACTGTTATTTCACAGCAGATATTCTGTACTATATTGATCTTATGTTTTTGAGTCGAATATTACATTTTATTATAGCGCAGTTTTTAATAGCGAATGGTACAGATCAATGCAATGTACGTCCGACTCAACACTTTCGACGACTGAATTAGGTATAAAATTGGTCCATGCGTGTCGCGTTATAGGAAGGTTCTTGCGTCGTCGCGGCGTACGTGGGTGATGCGCCGGCAGAAGTGAAAGCGCGCGCGCGGGGCAGATCGGGTGCCGGGCGCGGGCGGGGGCGGCTCGGGAGCGGCCGGCGAGCCGCCCGCCAGCGAGCCGCACGAGGCGGACTCTGCGAGCGAGCGCGTCGATGGCCGGGAGCGAGGAGCGCTCGTCTCGCCTGCCTCACACTACCTGCACCAAGAACAGGAGAACTATCAGATAATGTCCCGAAAATAAGGTTGTCCATGGTGTTGTTACTTGAATAACTTTATCAATCAAAAAGCCAGTAATTTATATACGGATAATACTGAGGGATCAGAGGAGCTTTAGAAGGAGAAAGCACCAAACACTTCTTGAATAATTGATTAATTATTTTACAATAAATGAACTGACACGAAGTGAAATTCTATTGTAATTATACGCCAGGCTTGGCCCAAGACGTTCTAAAAAATGCGGGGGACGTGATCATAGTTAATTAGAACACATTGGACAGAGCCAAGAGTATAATTTAATGCGGTGTCCATCATTACCTGTAAAAGGAATGCGAGTGCGGTGGAGGCGGCAGAGCCGGCGGCACAGGCGCGTGCGGCTCTGAGGCTGACCTTTGGACTCCCGGCGTTCGGTCGGCGCGCTCGCCTCGTGGGCGCCCGCCTCGCTCGCGGTCTCCGTTCCAGTTCCACTCCCATTGGTTCTGCGACATCATCATTTAGTTTTTTAATTTTTTTTAGTGTGACATATTGTTTATTCTGACATTGGCCAAGTCCTCTTATATCTTAAGAGCTTTGATTGTATGTTTTATAAGCTTTTTAGTGAATTTTTGGATTATCAAAAATAAACAGGAAGACTTTGTAACGTATGAATTTGAAATGAATGTATTATAGTGATATCAATATAGAAACATGATAAAAATATGTTCTGTTATTTCATTAACAACCTTATAAAGAAGTGTATATAAATGTCTACGTACATCATTATTATGAGGTACCGACAAAGATGCTTTAGGTAACGGTTGCGATGGAGTATGAGCTGGAGCTGCGTTATGATGGGACATTTCACGGGATTGTAACAATTGTAAGATTCTTCGCACATCCGTAGTTAACCCATTTTCTAAAACAGCCACTCGACGACTTAATTCTTCTAGTCTTGTTAGTATTGTTGTCACAGAAGCTGCAGTTGCAGCTGCTCCTACATTTTGATATTGTGGTGAAACAGTCTCCTGTAAATATTAATGTTAATATGATATTAATTTAAACATTAATAACTAAAAAGTTTATAGTATATAAATAAATCAGTTATACTTCGTACCTGTACACCAGAATTTTGAGTTCTTTCACCGTTGAGCACGAGAGCTGTTGGGCGTCCAGTCATATGTAAATTAACAGCTGAATGCGGTGCAGATCTAGATGAAGGAGTTCTTCCAACAGATTGGGTCGCAGTGGGCGCGAGGATATCATCGCAAGAAACATGGACGGGAGCTGGCGCTGGCGGACTCGGAGAGGCATTCGTATAGTACGAACTAGGATTCGTGCTGAGGCTTGACACTGGAAGAGTTGTGCTGTGTGCAGGCGTACTAACTGCTGGCTCGCCTGCAGCTGCTGAAGTTAGCGGTGAAGTATCATTTAAGGGACCCACGGACGACTGCCGCCGAACTGCTGCTCGACCTCTATACGTTTGTGGAGTTGATTGTGCTGGAATTGAATAAATTTAGTTAGTTTATTATTTTTACTTAAAGAAATTGTATTTTTTTTAAAGCCGCAATTCTTTATTTAGTATAGTCGTCGGGACCACTGTATATTTATATCTTTTTTTGTGGAAACTATTTTAATCTGATGTTTTGTTTATATTTAAAACATGCACTATTAAGTTGGTTAAATACTTACAGTATTTGTTGTGCAGCGGCTGGTGCGTTTTATGATGATAGAGGTCTGGGAAGCTCCGTTTAAAGTGCGCAAGCATGCCTGCACACAAGGGCCGCGCTCAGAGCAGGGCGGTGAGGAAAATATGGATACTTATTTATTTCAGATCATCGTTATGTGAACTCTGACAATGACTACCATATTATCCTCATCGCCAGTAATCATTCAGGAATATTGGGAATAAGCATTCCACATGCTGCGTTAAGTAAATAAGTTTGAAGATCTTTTGATATACATATCCTTATATAAAATCATTGATGTAAAGCTTTTATTTCCTGCATATGATTCATTTTGAACTAAATATCATCAGCACATTCTTTTTACTTTCCTTTCTCAAGCAAGATTATTGATGCAGGTATGTATGAATATCTGTATCACTTTAATGTAGAAAATATTTTTTAATTCTACATTTACAAATAGAGTTAAAACATAAAAAAAAACAGAAAATGAAAATAAGAATCAAAGGAGTTTTAAGGGAATTTTGCACATTGTTCCATCCAGACTCTATGTGCATCTACTCTAAGAAATGAGAAATAAAAAGATTCATCATTAACCACGCTTAAAGTGTTAGTTCCATGCTTGATTGAGAATTTAGGAAATCCTAAGCGTAATTAATGATTGCTTTAGAATAAAGATAGTTCGAAACTGTTTATTTATACATTCCCAAGTATTTGTCTATAAAAAACGTTCTTACCTGTTATCGAGTTGAGCGTGGTGGAGCGTTGTTTACTAAAATTAAAGTTAAGAGGAGTGACATCTTGTCCAGCTTTATCGGTAGAAAATTCTAAGATACCTCGACTTGGTGTAGATTCTGTATCCTCGTCGCTGCATTGTGAATCCTAACGATAAAAACGTATTTTTATTCTCAGATTGTAAAGAATATTACGCCAAGGAAGTTTCAATGACATACGAGTACAGATGGCTAATTTATAAATCATGCATTAGCTGTGTCAAGTCCTGCACATTTATAATATTACTATGGCTCCTCTAATAAAATATTACCTTATCCGCAAATGTTTCGGCTTGAGGCCTGCGTGTTGTTCGCGCATAGGCTTCTCTTAATAATCGAGCTTCATTGGCGTTTTCATAACGCATCCGACGTCTTGGCTCTAATCCACCAAGTTCCTCCTACAAGTTAATATGTATAGGTATTTTCATTGGTTAATATCAGAATTGTAATTTTATCTTTAATAAAATTTCCAAGTGCAGTTCAGACATAAAAAAATAATCACTTATTTGATTATTGAATCTTATCTTGTTATTATCGTCTGTTAAGTTCTCCATATAAAACAAAACGATATTTCACAGAATAGTCTAAGGATTCGATACAATTTCAGAATAATATTTACGATTTACCTTCGGAGTAGCACTTAAGGAAAAAGCATTCGATAAAAAAATGTTGTACAGATAACAAAGTTAATTAAAATTTCTCTTTTATAAAAAGGTTATCTTACATCACGCATGTTGTATGTGATTTCTAGGTTGTTCATAAAGGTGCTTCGAAACTCAGGATAATATTCCAGTACATCAAGTAGATCATCTCTATGCACTCTATGCAGGTCGCAGTATGTTAGCGCTCTCACGCGACAGTTGCTTCTACCAACGGTGCTATGGGTGCACGGGTTCTCCCCAAATATATCGTCTTTACCTGACGAAGTTAAAGTTATTTTAGAAAAATAAAGTGTATTTGTTGTTAAAGATACAAATCTTCTCATTCCCACTCTTTTAATTCTGTTTGAAACATGATTATTGACAATGAATGTTATATCAGATTTTTACGAATCTATTAGGTAATAGACATTAATATCGTACCTAAAATAGCCATAACAATGTCATCTTTTAAAATTTCTATTGAACCACGGGAAATAAAATATAATGAACTGAGCACATCACCGCGGTGGACCAGGGTTTCCCCGGGAGGAGCATGCGTAGTCATGAACCTTAAGGAAAGAGCTCTGAAACAATTCATAGTCTTATGTAAAGGAGGTCAGTGATTAGTCATAAATCAAAATAATAATTTAATAATAATATATTTAATCTTCTCATTTCATTTATTCATTTATAAATCGCTTTAAAAATAATATAATATAATTTAATATGTACACCTACTTGTATTTTCATTGTCGAGTTAATTTCTTTATTTAAAGCAGTTAGGTTAGCTAATTACATAAAAACTTAAGACAGAGAGAATCCTTCAGTACAGACTGAATAATTTAAAAACCAAATAGGTATTTTATGGATCAAACGGTTTTTACAGTAGAACTGTGTTGAGAGACATGTTTTTTTAGAAGTGTTTTTATGGGATTTGTTATTCGTGTGTTTAAGTTAGTTATCAATTTAGACTACCCAATTGAATAAAATCATTGAGATGATCGAAGCAAGGCTGATGTGAAATATAATTTAATGTTTGATCTTTCGACTTCTTAAATAGAATGAAGTCATAAAGTAAAACTATGAACGAAGTCTTACCTTAAGCATCCAGGGCTAGCGCCTTCAAAAGCCGCACAGCTAGCTAATAAATTGCGATTTAAATGTAAGCAGATATCCGCTTGTAAACATTCCGGAAATCTCCTCAATACTCTAGAAGTATCGATGCCATTTGTGTAGCTCCACGCATGTTGGAAATATTCTTCTAATCTTTGGCGGAGAGGGTTGGTGATCTAAAATGATGATATTTGAACATACATATTATTATTTATTAAATTAAGATACGATTTGAAGTTCCTAAACCTATTCTAAGAGTCAAGATGCTCGGCTAGTTGGATATCGTTTTTCGAACATATTTTCTGAACCCTACTTTGGACATCATAATTTTGATATAAGACATGTTTAATTATTGTAAGATGCGGGTTCTGATTTTTTCTATTCTTTCAAAATTTCTGATTTGGAAAAAGTGTTAAAAATAATACCTGATGAAAACGAATGAATTCCCGAACTCTCAGTATTTGTGTATGGTATCTCGCCGTTCCAGAATACAGCCTCTGTATTATCGCCGATACATTTCCGAATATACTTGCGTACATGAGTGCTGTTGGATAAGCCAGTGTTATTATACAGGTATATAGTTATCAGTGTTATTAGTATATATATATATAATATTAGTTTTATTATATAGGTATATGTTATATCAGTTTCAAGTATAAACATGTATTCGTATATGTAGTCGTCGTCGTCGTCGTCGTCGTCGTCGTCGTCTGTCTTTTTCAGAATGGTCGAATATAATAATTTGAATCGTAAATATCATTTAGCGATAGCAATGCATGAATTGTCTGAAATTACTTTTGATAAAATTGTTAAGACGAGTTTATAGGTTTTATTACATCACTTACATCCAACAAGCATGACAAATATCGTAAATCCTTTTTCCATATCTGTATTCGGTGCGACATTACCAAAGCCAACACTGGTAAGTGAAGTGCACGTAAAATATAAAGCTGTTATGTACCGGGACCTATAATGGGAATGATTAATATTTTATTATGTATACACAGTCATCGCTAGTACGAATTTGAAATATTTATCATCTAAAATATTTCAATGTTTGTTAACCTTTAGATTGACCTATTTAAATACAACATATAGTTATAATGATACACATTACGTTGTATTTTGTTACAGAATAAGTAACAGATGTTGTATTTGTTTATATCAGTCACTTATAGTACGACGCAGTTCTTAAAAGTATTCAGATGTACGTTTTACCTCATAGAGGGGCCAGTTGAGTTATCATAGGAAGCCTGTACATCATTCGCAAGGGCATCAAGCCATCCGATAGGGGCGTGAAGCTGAGGTCTCTCCCAGTTTCCAATAGCGTACCTTATAAGAAAACCTCTATTACATACCAAAAATTAATCGATATTCAAGGAAATTATTAAAAATATACTTACCAAAGACAAGCCAACCAGTGGGCGATAAGAACAAACGTGGCCATGAGGAGGAGAAGGACGGCTGTGCCATATTCGGAATATCTATCTATTTTCCTTGCAACTCGCACTAAGCGCAACAGTCGCGCTGTTTTTAGTAAACCAATGAGCGTAGTTGTCTGCAAAATTAAAAAGCATATTGAAGAAGCCACTCGAAACAAGCAATATCATTATAGCTGCAAAACGAACTCAAGCATTGTTCGCAGAAAACTAGTGAGCGTCAATGGGCCTAGCAGCGAGCCCCTTTAATCAAGCAGTAAAACTCTATTATCATCGAGCATTATATTATCTTTACTCAGCCATACGGGGGATTGCAGTTTATAAGGTAAGCAAATACTCCAAACTGATATAATCTGGCATCATTTAATGCAGTGCAAGTAATTGCATAATTCTAATGTTTTACCAGTATAATTACGGGATTATTTTCTCTATGTTTCGTTACAATCTAATCTAAATATGTTACTTAATGTAGGTCGAATCTATAGCAATTATCACCAAACTTATAACTAATTTTACATATTACGTTTGTGCACATTTCATTTATATATTTGTAACTTCTTATGAATAGGATGTATAAATGCGACACAACGAGTTATGACAGTACAGTACGTGAAATATTAGTTTATTCTTCTATCGTATACGCAGAGAAGGTTTCCTTACTTTTCTATAAATACTTGGGACCTATTCTAGCTATGCGATTTTACTTTTAAGGGTCTATTATGGACAAACAAAAAATATACATTGAGAGTATACTTACTGCAATTCGGAAATATCTGCCAATGGTATTTACATTTGTTTAAAAATATTTTTGTTTAAAATGTAAAAATTAAAAGTAATGCATTTGATTTAAAATTCATACTTTTTAATAGTACACTAATTATGAACTAAATTAAATACATTAAAAATATATATAAGTATTCAAGGATTATTTTAAGTTAATATTAATAGTCTTCGGCAGATTATACTTTTAAGTATTTTATTATACACTCTTTGTATGTAAAGTATAATTTTTATAAGATGATTGTATTGGATTGAATTTATAATTGGTCATTTAAAAAGACAAAGGTTTTAGTCAATAACATGTCGATTCGTAAGGATATCTATTTTTATTGCATAGAGCAAGTTTTAAATAAGTATACTCTTAGAAACAAAGAATGAAAAATAATTTCAGACAAACATTATTAAAACAATATTAATTTGATAAAAAAATATCGAGTACAAATAAATTGAACGTGAAAAAAAAAAATATAATGAATGATTTAATAAATATTTTTTAGATGTAAGGTGGGTGCTATAATGTTTTTGAAATATCTCGTGCTTTGTTATGTCGTGAAAGGCAACTTTTGATTTGTACAAAATATTATAGTCTGGGAAGTGTGAGCGTATCGGCTACCAAGCTTTGTGCATTCCGTGATTTGCACTTTTACTATGAAATGCTTAAGCTATTTAATATATTTGCTGTATCTACCAAAATCTCGTTGCATACCAAAGCATTATTTTTCTATCAAAATCATTATTCTCTAAACAATATCCTTTATTTATCTATAATTATATATGAAGAGGTAGCATCACGTAAACTTTTCATTCTTTTCATTTTAATATATTACTTTATATACAAGTAAAAAATACTATCATGCTTAAATGAATATGTAAGTGAAGGACCTAAAGGTCACCTTGGCAATAGTTGCGATTGTTAGAACGACAGTCCTGAAAAACACACGACTATCGGTATTTTGATAAGAGAATTTTATCGCTTTATCACTGTTACTGTCTGTAAAATCGACATGGAATCGATACTTGTAAAGCAACTACACTATTTCATACAGTCATAACATTCCTTTATGTTACTGTCATTATAGGACTCCTCAGTGGCTAAGCTCGTGAATTGCGAGTGAGCGTTTAGAATAGTCAGCGCAGTGTAAAATTTAAAATAACCATACGCTTTGCTTATAGGAAGCGTCCCTTTCTTCCATTAACGCATTCATTGGTGGTTTTAGAACGGCTATTGGAAAGTAATTCAAATACAATAACTAAAATGTAATAAAAATAGTGGCAGCAACATAAAAATACTTCACAAAGATGGTATACCTCATCACTTTCCAGCCCCTGCTGTAACAAGAAATGGTAATACAAATTCAGTACGCACCCACCTTGGGTCCTCATTATACCGAGTTCATTACAAAAATAACAAAGAAAAACAAAATCATTTCAATATATTGAAAAAGTATGTAATTTGTTTATGATAGATGGAAGCAGTTTGATCAACTTATATTGAAGAAATAGAGACTGATAATAATGGGACCGAGCTAAATTTTAAGTACAATGTTTATCATATTTCATATTCCTTAAGACTTAAAATATTGGGCTTTATTGTGATCGGTATAAATGATGAATAAATTGAATAGTGTTAGAATATTATTCAAGAGTGTTAGATGCAATAAATGCATTCCACTACAGCACGTGTAGGACTAGATCATCCAAAGCTTCATTTGTCCGAAAGAGAAAAAGTGTCTACTGACATAACGCAAGATTAGATTATTAGTTGTACTTGATCATGATCCTTATTTCTGAATTCTATGCTACAACATAAATAAACGGCTATAATAAAAACTAAATATAATAGAAAACTTAACGAACGCTAGAAATAAATGAAAAAAGTTGTTTCATCATATTTTTGATATGAATTTTGACTAGCATCTGATTTATACGGTGTTTTCGGACAATTGATAACCTTGAAGCTATTTTTGTCTAAAAATCAGGCATTTTTTTAATTGTCTAGTACTAGTATAAGTTGTGTGTAATCTTGTGAAATGAGAAAGATGAGAGAGTGGTATGCGAGGTAAAAGCGTCTCACTTCATCGGTATCGGTGCCGAAGAGAAGTAGGTCGAAGGGGATAGCGGCTACCAGGTCAATGATAAACCATCCGCGTAAGTAATGCATAGCGATCTTGGCAGGATCCGACTCCACTTCGTCAGCGGCATTAACGTAGGTAGTCCGAAAGTTTATTAGGATGTCGATAATAAACGTCACATCCACTGAAATTGTACAAAGCGACATAAGAAATAAAGTTATTAAGAAAAAAACAATAATCAATTCAAAAATATTACCTATCATATCAATAATAACAATAGGGTCCTGGCCGAACGCGCGGGATCTCTTGTCGAAGTCAGGCTCATTTAGTTGAAATGCAGCTACATAAGGTGTAAATATTGCGGTATAAATCACTAATATTAGGATCAACCAATCCCAAGCGGCCTGCAACAATTTCCAGTTTTCATTCATAACGTTATAAAATGGTTCAAATTCTCAGTAAAAAGAAATTTAAAATTCTGCTGAATAGTTAATGTTACATAGCTAATGAGGTCTTTTGGAATTCATAATTGCTATGAAAATAATGGCGTGTCAACCGTAAATACGGCTTGCGCTTTTGCGTGTTGACTATGAGAAAACCATTGCGACAAACATTTTTTATACCACTAAATTATAGACTTTCATGTGTAGGACACACAAGAATATCATGTCCAAGTTATCATAAGGGGGCAAATATTTCCGTTATACTCATGCAAATTTTATACAAAATTAATAAACGAACTGACAACTGAAATATATTTATTAAAGCAAGATGCCTATCATTTTACCGCAGGTTGAATGTTAGAAATATACAGGACGCAGCACATTGACGCAATGTCAATGAGTCAAGATAATCCCACACTATTGATGTTTCGAGAATGTTCAGGAATATCAATACTTACTGGATGGGGAGTCTGATAAAATTATTTATTTCGAAACGACTTGTTTTTTTTTCTTCACTTGGCTCTATTACTTTTCTTGGCACTTCTATTTTTATATTTTCACATAACAAGTAAAATACGTAAGTAGATATTTAGATGCTACAAAAGTATTCATATTTCCGATATGTATTGGTAAGAAAATTAATATTACCGGTGGATAATAATATCGGTCAGGATTTAGGATATTAATACAATCTCATTCCGACCTACAAACAAGTATTTATTGCGGAATTATTTTGTGGATTTCGGTTCTTATTTATATTTATGATATAATTTGTAACTACATGTGACGTACCTTATAAGGAGAGTGGTGGAGGATAGTACAAGGGTGGGAAGGCTGGGTGGTTCCCTTGTGGCCGCCCGTCGCGCCCAAAGACAGGACCTGTAGACAATGAGTACGTACTTCCATAATATATAGAATATTTATATTACCATTAAGTGTTTCTAAGGTTTACGTGCCATACAGATGTTCCTGAAGGTTTTGGTTGAATATCCTTTTTATTTACGTTTTTATGTAGACGTCACGTTTCAGTATAGGTTTGTAGAATACATTGTGATAATTTCGGCCAAATAAATATTAATTTAGGAACAATTAATATTATTTTTCATAGATATAATACATATAAAACCAGAAGATATAAACTATATTGTTACAATAGGTAACAAATATTAAATAAACAACATTGTTCTATACAAGACTACATAAAGTAAATTACTACAAGATTTATAATAAAAATATTTGTTCAATGAAATGTAAGGACAATTATGCTACCTATTCGACTAATTATTCTCGAAATATTACAGTCAATTTTAATTTGGTGGACAGCTACTTTAAAATGAACTGTTAAACCTTCTTACATGCTTACGTTTTGATACAACAAACATGCTATTGCACAGTAAGGAATACTACAAAATTGAGAGTTTGTCTCCTTCAATTCTATGGTAAGTTTTTTGTCTACCTGATTGATACATATATTCTTGACGTAGGGTGTGTTTGTGTATGTAATTGGATAACTTGTAATCTTCCTTTCTCGTTTAATAAACCACAACAGAATCAGGACTGCCTAGATTTAACTCCATATTAAAAATGATCCTTTAATTGGTCAGCGGGCGCTGCAAGCTAGCTGTGATCTATACACGCTATAAATTTGTGTTAAATGTTTATCGATATTTCGACATAAAATTAAAAAGAAAAACATTAAATGAACCATGATATTACAACAAAACATTAAGGAAAATCATGCGTTTCCACAAACATATTTTCGTGTTAACTTGCAAGTTGTGAAATAAATAACGCACCTTCATAGAAATCTTTTTGTAATAAATGGCAGCTTGATCGAATTGATGGTGTCATGCTCTGGTTAAATATTATTCATTACCTCATTTCAACAAACAGTTTTAGTTCCTGTAATCGCAAAGTATAAAAACGTTAAACTTTTCTAAGAGTACCTAAATAAAGAAAATGCATTTAAATACACCCCATAGTTATTTATTTAAACAACTTCACTAAAACATGCTGTTATGTTAGGTCTGTGAACTGTCTAATAGTGAAAGCGACACAAAGTCGCATCAACCACAAAAGTACAACATTCGCACTATTTTGCTACAGTGGCAATGTGAGAATGTGATCGATCCATATCATGAATGTCGTACGGCCTCGACAGCTCTAGGCTTGCGTTGTAGCGGTTATTTCAAATTATATTCGCGTCTCAACATTATATCTTTTTAAAGATTTGACGGTGCATGTTAACACGAATTATCATTATTTTTATGTACTTGTTTCGTTCACTCTTTTCTCCGCGACAAGTGTGATTTGATGTAAAAATAATTTAAAACGATGTGGCCTAAAGTGAAGCCTGCCCTTTTAACTCGGCTAGGAGGGATGGGATTATCATAATTTTTCGCGGAGTAGCAGCAAAATAAATAACATCGACACAAAAAATAAAGCTGAAGCTTCGTAAAGAGGATATATCGTTCGATATCTGTTCAGATCATAACAAAATATAGACACGATTTAAAATAAACGGGTAATTCATAGATACGAGAATTACCTCCTTGCCGATGGCGGGCAACCCGTTGAGGCCATTACAGGGCGGTTCGAGGCGTACGACGCTCTTGCGGGAGCCGCGAAAACTGGTGTCGCGCACACGCACCGAGGAGCGCCAAGTGGAGGGCGGCGGATCGTCGCGAGAGCTGCGCGTGGAGGCGGCGCGCCGCGAGGTGGTGAGCGCGGCGCCCGCGCCGGCCGCGCACGGCGGCGTCACGATCAGGGGCACGTCCGGCGGGCGCTCCTCCATGCCGCTGCCGCGCCAACGTTCTCACCGGAACCCGCCGCGCTCGCCCGCTTCCAGGTGCTCACATGCCAGCGCCGCCCTCTCGTACGCCGACGCTGTCTCCAGCAGCGCAATTGCCGTGTTTTGCATAGAGGCGTGATTACCTCCACTGGTCCATCTGATCCCGGTACGGATTTTTTTTGATTTGTTCATATACTTTTGAATTTAATCAATTCTATGAGGTGATCAATTTATGTACTATGGTATGGTTTACGAAAGAAGCCCTTATCCTCTAAACTCTTTCGATCGAAGTTCTACAACGTGCGAGTGAAAATAAAATAATAATTCCTAATGAAAGTCTATTTAAAAATGAAATAGAATGTTAGTGTAGTTTTACTTTCAAATGCAACAGGTA
Organism: Zerene cesonia; assembly: GCF_012273895.1. Lineage (NCBI taxonomy): Eukaryota > Metazoa > Arthropoda > Insecta > Lepidoptera > Pieridae > Zerene > Zerene cesonia. The sequence goes on along the minus strand of NC_052112.1, from coordinate 6,892,590 downwards.
ATTTTCGAGATTGAAAGATGCTTGCTGATTGGGGTCTATAGTTACTCTATACATCTATACCTGTAAGCATACTGTAGGAACTGAAAGGGGGAAACGAGGCCGTGCCTTATTCAACACTGTGTCAACGGGTAGCTGGCCTATTCATCGTGCTTTACGCTTGTTTAACTTCAATACTTCTATGGAGTTAGATGCACATTTACTAAATTTCTGATAATATTTTATCATAGATACTATTGGTAGGTACAGACCAACTGATATAAAGGTCAAACTTTATTGGATTAATTTATAATTAAACCATTGAGATATGAACGGTTTCTCAACATTTTAAGTATTTACAGTATTTATAATATAATAATTCTAAATATATGTTATAATTTTATTTTATTTTTATATAGTTATAAATATTATGTTATAATTTTAGCAATTATTCACAACGCTGATATAGATAGCATTTACGATAAACACACACTTCTTAAAAAACGTTGCTTTAATTTATAGCGTAGTATTTTATTAAATTTACCGCATTAAACTCATTGTGTATGCGATAAAACGTCGTTAACATCTGATGACTTGCTATTGATCAACAAACGATGAATAACCGAGTTTTCATGTACAACTTAAAATACGTATAAAGCAATATACTCTGGGCTTGTACAAAAATTATTCAACTTCTATGTACACTTAAATTTGGGCTGCACAAATGAATAGCGTCTTTGAAGTGAAAGGAACGGAAATACATGAGTAGTTTGTATATAGAGCTACGCGCAATCTTACGTAATCTAAGCTGCGTCTGAAGTCTTTATGTAATACAAAACTTTTCGTCTCAAATCTAAATCCACATGCCTCCCTCTCATAATGTTGACTTGAAGAAAATGGTGACAATAAAGTATTACCAATACAAATAGACTGAACATTAACAATATTATCTAAATATACTTTAAGACTAATGATAATTAATCTAGCATAATATAAATTAATCTAGCATCTATTAAGTATTCTAAACTACTGAGATCTAGTGTGTGATGGCAGCGCGGATGGTGTACGTATTGTTCTAAGAAGTCTTTGTCTTGTAAACTCTAGTTGACATTGTTTTAGACACTAAAGTAATAGAGCATCTTCAATCTCTCGTCCACGTCTCTATTCTGAGATGTTTTTAAGATAACGGGTAACTCGTTTATTTCTTCTTCATAACAATAATAAAGAAAGATAAATGCAAATGTATCAGACACGTAAATATACAAGATTTTGCTACGAAATATTTGTACACAGTATTAACAACATATGCTTTAGGGATATTTGATTTTCTGTTCCTGAAAATCAGTGACTATGTGTGAAAGCTGTAGGTAGCATTTTCCTAATTGTTGCTATAAGCAATCTACGAATGAATAGTAATATATTAAAATTAAAACTACTTTCTTTATAATATAGAATATAACGTAGACAAAGGAAACCATACCATGGTAGTCATAACTCCAAGCATGGATCGCGTTTTTTCACAAAAATAGCAAATAAACGCAAAATTAGATCAATGAAATAAAATTTGCAAAAGCTCGCAAAAGAAATAACGGTAAAAAAACACCTCTAAAATATCGACGCACTCTTCACAGTATGAACTAAGCACAGGACGGCACCAATATTACATTAATATTTACAATTTCACAAGCAGCAACCGACCGCTTTTCGGTTAATAGAATCGTAAAGCTTTAACCGTACGAGTAGCTTTATCACAGCGCAACAAAATCTGAAAATATAACCATAGAACGATGATAACAGTTTTTACTTTTTAATGCGTCGATCGATTAAGCAAGCACTCGACTCGTTTATATTACTTTTGCACATAATATCGTAATTTTTTAGCTTAATTCGGTAATTATGTCATGGAAAAGACAATGGTATAAATCGCGTCGTCGTTCGCAAGAGGCGAGGCTCCAGGAACGGTATTTAAATAACAATTCGATGGCAGTGTAAGAGGCGGCAGGGTCCGCAGCGTGGTCGCCGGACGTAAACTCGATCGGAATGCGCGGCGCACGCAAGAGGTCGCTTTGCGCGCGTCGCCCTGCGCCGCCCTACAGCAGGCGCCCCAGTCGCCGACGGCCGCCGACACCACACGAACGCAGGCGTGACCTCGCACAACCCCCACCGACATCGAATATTTCAGCTGAAAAGCATTGTCACCATGCCACGCTCCTGAATATACTACGTGGGTCACGTGCCTGTCTCTGTATTTTCCGACTGTACAATGGACCGTTGTATAGTACATACTAATATATTGATTTAATTTTCGTGCATTATGTATTGTAGGTATATTTGTAGAGATTGTTTCCAAAAATTTTCTCGCATTGAAATGATCGAAAGATCATGTGAAATCGTGTACATTTCTTGCTAAATATTTTATATCATGTACCTACAATAAAACAGTGGTTTGCACAATTATGAAATAATAATTATTTTATCAGTCAGATATTATTGTCGAATTATTTGTATATAATATACAATCGCAGTAACTTTGTAATATTTGCCGTATGCGATTAGTCTTGGTTTTAACCATATTTGGAAGGGCTTGTTACTGTATTGATTTTTGTATCATTTATCTCAAGACTCTAAGTAATATTTTTGTAATATAAACGAAAGCATAACCAAATTTGTAATTAAAGTTCACAACTAAATTATATCAAAACAATCATATGCTCATTAATTATCATACATAATAAAATATGTGCTATATAAACAGCGCTTCGGCCTTCGATAAATTGTTAAAAATTGTTTTTTGAGTGACGAACAATCGTTTTAAATATCAATAATGAGATAACAACGATGACGTAAGTTTCCACATGTGTCTTTAGGTATGAATCAAATGAGATCCGCACTGCCAGTTCCCAGTAAGAGTTTAATGGCAGTTACATAAGCTGCAGTGCAATTATCTAGATTTCCATCGTTTGGGGCGTGTAGAGCCCTTGACCTATCGCGTGTAACACCGAGTCAGCGGTCCTCTGCGACTAGTTAACTATGCTGGGCGTTATGCTAAGACGTGCCTGTTGGTAGCTATAACACTTTCACTTGAAAATCAATTGAATAACGGCAGAATGTTTTAGCGGATCCATATTAGAGCATGCAATACCGCAACCATATTACATTTTGGCTGTCAATGAATATATATGGCCTTAGCGTAGTAAATAAATATTTAGTCGATTGTAGAATTGTTTCTTCTTCGAAATCATTAATCTTAGAGGAGAAGTATGTGGAATTTTTTCGTAGATACTTTAATGATCTAGTTTTTGATTATGAACTTGACTTTACCTTTGAATAATCTTATATGTTGGGTACATGTAAGATAACAAGATTATTTAAATTTACGAGTTTTCACAATTTTTTATAACTCTTACCTTGCATAGTATTTTTCGTATAAATAAGATAAGGTAAAAAGAAGGTGGGTAAAAACATCTAATTACCGTTATTATTGATAAAAACATGATATAATTTGGTCAGGCCCCTATGTCTTTTTATTATTACGTCAGTAGTAATTGCGATGAACACTTGATAATAATATATCAGAAGTCATGTATAATTACTCATAAAATGCATAAATGTATTTACAATAATTATATAATCTATTAATAAAAAAAAAAGAACAAAATCAGTAAAGTTGGGGAGCCGAAGGCTCCACCTTTCCCAATCCCTTCCTTTATTCCCGTCAGCAATCCTTTCCTCATCCTATTTCCCCTCAAAAGCGGGCAAGGCACTTGCAGCGGGCCAACCAGCGGCAAAACACCAACTCAATTGTCCGCTATTTCATAGAAAATAAAATAGATCGGGGAAGTAATAACTAATAATAATTTATGAATTATGAAAATAATAATTTGTGCTACAGCTTATGAAGTTTTGTGACATAAGCGGTTTTTTTTCCTTTCAATTCTTGACTTAAAATGTCTTGGTTAGTAACTATCTTACGACCGTAATATCTGGGGAATGAGACATAAACGTTTTACACATACAAAAAGTATATATCAAATAATAGTTGCATCACATTGTATATATATATATATATATATATATATATATATATATATATATATATATATATATATATATATATATATATATATATATATATATATATACATATATGTGTGTGTGTGTGTGTGTATTCATTACAATGGTCTTTTATTTATTTTTCATTTATTTCAGGCAAAAACAAGGTGAATTTTGTATTTGAAATTGAAAAAAGTTCGTTTTTAAACTGAATGAACTTTGGCTTAAAAATAACTTATAGCAAAAACTTTCAAATAATTTAAGATGAGTACACAAAGCAAAACAAAAGGAAATCTTAAGGTTTAGATCAACGGTCTTATAAAATAAATGACTAAGATGTATTTAATAATTGTTTTAATTCCCAAAATCAGCATTTTAAAGTAAATTCTAATGATAAAGTCGCGCTGAATCGTCCCTATTTATAACACTTTTAAATGAAGCAATAAACTAATGGACCTTATATGAGACTCGGGCTTAGTTTTTGTGGGAGTCTTCAAAACTGGCGCAGTATTTACGTAGCCATTGCCGTAGAGTTTATTCTCTTTGCCGTAGTTGCTACGCCCTATAATGAGATACGTTCCACGGACCAACAATGCAACGAGACATTCAACTGTCAGGCACTACGTATTTTGTCACTAAGAAACTGCTTGTGTTCATTATATATTTAATACAAAACAAGTAAAGACATTAAAACCTTTTTACAAGGTTATTTTTCATAAATAACCAAAAATATCGGTGACTCGCTTAATCATAATTATACAAAACAATCACCATGACTTGCAAACCAGCTACATATTTCGAATTATAAAACTGATAAAATTATAATTTATCAGTATTGATTATCCCTTCTAATAAAATATCTATAATCTAGGGTCTTTTATTACCTTGGCGGTTATTGTATTTAAGTAATTTAATTGTGCTAGATATTATAAATTTTTCAAAAAATATTTTTTAAAACCCTAACTACGAATACAACATATCACAGCAAACAACTGACACATTTATTTCATGCAAAATAATGTGTTGTGGAATTTGTGTTATATTATAATTACTCTATTTAGGTAAAATAAAACTCCATTTAGGGACGAAATGGCTATATGGTACATATGTAATATTAAACTTATATTAATATGATATTAAACTAATATTAATGTTATATATGTACCTGAATTTTCACACATTATTTCCACAATTTTTGGTTGTTGTTTATTAAAAGATGTTATAATAATTACAAAAAAAAATTAATGCTATTATACATGACTTTTGATAAATAATTATCATTTGCTCATCACGATTACTTACGACCTAAAAACACAAAGATAGGACTGACTAAATTATATCACGTTTTAACAGAATAATAATGGTGATAAGATGTTTTTACTTACCTTTCTTTTAACTTATTTAATACATACGAAAAGAAATACAAATATAAAATGAAATTGTAAGAAGTTCCCAAGGAGTTAATTGCACAAAAGTTTATTTAAGGTAAAATTGAAGGGTTATAAATAGGTTTTTCTTTATTCCTTAGCGAAACAGTAAGCTTTTTTGACTAAAATTGCTTATTAAAAGCATTTGTTCATGAAATTATCTGGAACAAAATTTCCTCATATTTTCTCACCAAAGAATAATTATTTCGGAAAAAAACAATTCTTAAATTTAAGTGTTATTCCTCCATAATAACCAATATGCATTAGTCATGCATATTGGATATTATGGGGGAATAGCTGCCCATATACATCATTGGATTAGCTATTATGTACGACACCATAACAATATGGATATTATTAATTTCTATATGAAGTAATTTTGTTTAATAATTACACACCCATCTGAAGTAGAAATCCGTATTTTACTGTTCCATACTTAAATTTTTCCACTCAGACTAACAGAAACTCATATCTTAATAATAAATCACGTAGCTAAGCGTGATTTGAGTGTTTTTCGTATCAAATAATGCTCTTTAAATCAACGTGCATGCGGAACTTGTAATAAAATAACAATCATGTAAAGTCCAGTAATACGTCATAACTTTACCGTTGCTCTGACTGTCCAAATCCACCGGAACACTGATTCGAAAATGGATAAGAATTTTGTATCAAATAGTTGGCTTACCAAATATGAAGTTTATTTTCTATGAAATTTTGAGTAATGAAAATTGAAATTTTACAACCAGGAAGTCCGAAATTTTTATTGTTAATTATTTTGCTCATCGCATGTATATAAAGATACCCTTCCTCTATGCTTAATAGGTACAATATGTATAAGAAATACGAGAATTTAAATCAACACAACAAATATGTTTGTACTAGTTTTCTGATTAATATTCACGGTAAGTGGAGGAGCCGGAGAACTATTTCCTTCTCCTAGCCCTCCCCAGTCCATTCCTTCTTTCCAGTCATCAATCTTTTCCTTATCCCTTATCTCTTGAAAGCGGGCAGCGCATTCTCAGAGGTCTGAGCCTCTGCGAATGTTCATGGGCGGTAGTGATCGTTTACCATCAGGCGAACCACCAGCTCAGTTGCCCGCTATGATATAAAATAGACACTGGGACAACATGACATAAAAACCATCATATCTGCATAAGTACGTGTACAATTTTTATTTATATTACAAAAAAATAGTTTGTAATTAACTCCTAGTACCTATCTTATTCTAACATTTATATTTAATTTGTTCCCCACTCTATTTTCTATATTACTTGTTTGTATTATATTGTTAAGTAATCATCAATAACGTTCCTTCATTTAAATTATAGCATTATATACTCTGACTTATACATCCTTTTGTCTACATATGTAAGGTTATATAAATTTATAGCGCCACCTGAAGTGGTCGTAATATTATAATTAAGTGGCATATTGTTACTGTATAAATACTGTTTTTGAAATGAGTTTGCTTTTTTTTTGTTATAATGCATATCTAATATACGTAATTCAAAATAATTCCTTTCCCTAAATATTCAACAATATTCATTTCTTCAAGATTTGGGTTAAAAAATTCACATAAACAAATGTGCTATAGGATAAATAGAACTTTCAGTTTTTATGCTAAAAGCAGAGTAAAAATAGAAGAGTTACCATATAAAAATAAGTTGTTGCTTAGTGATCAAGATATTTGCTAAATTATATGATAAATTAACGAACACTCACCACTTTCTCCTCAATGACGTCATTATTGTTGTTATTGCTCCCATATTTTAAGGCACCGTTTTCCATGACCAACACTAACAGCCAGGATTTAATTACTTTAATTTTTACACTGTGATATTGCAAATACACTATATATTTATAATTAGATAACGAATATGTGATAGGCGATAATTTTCTATGAATATTTACTATTTTTATTCTATCATTTTAATCACAATAAGGTATGTTCACTTTTTCTTCACGCACTGATTTAAGCTGTATCGGTTTGAGATATGAGAAAAGTTTCGCGAAACTTTCTTGTCTAAAGTTTTATCTGTGCGCTGCAAGCTTATTTCGCGCGAAATCTCAATTCTTTTGTTTCCATTTTTTATATCACATTTAATATTTTCAATAATTTCATGAGTTCATTATCATTTCAATGCGGATTATATAAAACTAAAAATTGAATGACAAAATGGGAAAGGGAGCTCATATGTCCCGATAATAGGTGTGCAAATTTTTATGGAAAATATTTATTATAGGGCCGATAATATTGATACAATCAATCAATCACATATCGCCGGTTGCTAAGTTACTTTTTGACGTAAACACACCTACTCGTCCTTTGATACGCACTTTTAACAATCCAATGTTCTGAACACAAACATACTATCGATATTAATTTAGGCTTATAATCTAGCCAACTTAAAACATTAATTAAAGTCGTAAAAACATGAAATAACGTTTTCTTTGAAGGCACTGCGTGTGGAATAACGCGTGATATAGGTTAATATGCATTGTTATAAGATTAATAAGTTATAATGAGTTTGTTAAGGTTGAGGCGCATTCCCGGGGCGGGCAGGCGGTTGGCGGGTCGCGTCATACTGCGGCGGCCGACTGGTACGCCGCCGCACTCCGCTATTCAGCACTGAACACCATCGTAGTACGCACCATCGCGTATATTGATAGGCCTTGGACTATATTTCCACCTTAAGACGGCACTACGTCAATAATGTTTTAGGTATTAAGGAAATATGGGCAATTTAAAGACTTATTGACTTCTTTTATATTGCCTACAATCCTATGAGTAAGAAACAATTTCAAATCATCCACATACTTGCGTGTATGTTACGTCTTATTTTGAAACTTCATACAATGGATTTGATATAAATTAGCTTAAATTGATAAAACATGTTATAATCTTCAATTGGTTTCAAGGTGTTTCGCTATATATGTATAAACTATAAAGCGACCGCGGATTCGAATGCTTTTTGAATAATGTATTTTTAACCCTCTTTTCCCCAAATCAGATCTTTGATCGATAAGAATAGACTTTCGTCACATTCAATATGACTCAATTAATTGGAATTCTGAACAAGGATTGAAGAAAAAGCCTTCTCCGGTGAGAGTTGGAGAGTAAATACCTATATACCAATACGTACAGCCGTATGTAAGTAAATAATAAAAAAATATATCGTATAAATCGATTCACGCAGTAAAAAGTTATAAGAAAAAAACATACAATAGCATTGATAACCTGCTTCTTTTTTGAAAGTAAGAACAATTTTGCGCCACTGCGGTTAACAGAAAAAAGTCACAACAACATACATTGCCGTTGTGAGACAGTTTTAAACATACTTAACCGAGCTAGTGTAAATTCACAACAACCGCAAACATGACATGTCTTTTATTTTTTTAATCCTCTTTTGTGCATTTTTGTGTTTGTTGCCTATTTGTTAATTAGCTTAAAATAAAGGACGAATATAAAGTAATTACTTAATAGATATTTTAATATAACTGAGCAAATTATTATTGAAATAAATATTATAGAATTTCATGTAATAAACGTTATGGTTCATAACAGAAGCCACTTTTTTATTGCAGTCTTAAGAATATTATGTATCATCAGCCCATATTTATTGTTCCTACTACTAGGACACCGGCCCTTTGTGAGGATCAGGCCGTAATCTACCACGCTCGCCAAGTGTTACAGATGTCACATGTCAACCAACTTCTGATTCTCCAATATGTCGATTTCTTCACGATGTTTTTCTTCACCGTTTTAATAAATTGTATGATGTGAAATTGATGAATCTAATTATTCATACATTGTTGTTGGATCAAGTGCCCACCATCTCCTTGCTCTCACGTGGTATCCGGTTAAAAAGTAGTCCATGTGCTCATCCAGACTACGATCTATCTCTGTATCAAATTTCATTCCGATACGTTAAGCTGCATTCGCTTGAAAATGAAACATCCATAAATCCATCCATACTTATAAACTTTCGCGTTTATAGTAGTAGAATATATTGTTATTATGTTATCACAAATATCCCATTTCAATTACTCATGTAGGTATATTTTGGTACACGAACTTTAATTAATGTCAAGCTATGATAATTTAGTCTACCTTCTGAATTTCTTATCTTTATCTTTACATTTATGATAGCTCATAATCACATAAGAGTACGTAACCATAAAGATAGAACTTACATAATATGTACAACATTTTAGTTTAACATTTCGACATGCCATTGCTCATTTTATTAAAGCATATATATTATCTATAACTTAAGTACTATATTAATAATATCAAGGGACATCTAGACCCACGAAAGATTTTTATAAAGCGCTAAAATTAGTAGAAGTATCGATTATTGCCTTAGGTTACGTTCAAATCGTCAGATTAGCGAAGTACGAATGGACATTTCCATGTTGTTCAAACCCCCTTGACTTCATCTGACGCGTTCGAATTTTTTTTTTCTGAACAAACATGAAAATCGTTTATTTCATTTTAGTGACATCTATCTGACGCGCTTAAGTATATCTATAGCACCGTTTTTCTTCAAATTTGAAAAGCTAATGACGCTTTCTCGAACAAAGAAAAAAGTGAAAACACATTGGCCTTTTTGCTACCATGTAATCTACCAATTCTAACGATTTTCCGCGATGCTCGATAAAATCCTCATTAACGTCGGCCTCGCCTACTATAACAATATGATTCACATTTATAATGTAAAAAGAAAATTCCTCTTTAATCACCTGCTATGATTAACAATAATTGTGATACCATTTCCATAAATTACCGAACATTTTATGTATCATTTACCTCATATGCGATAATGGTATGGATCACGTTCGATAAAAAACATCACCGTCACGTCACTTGCATAGATTTGATATCAGTTAATACAGATTAATACATCGTATGTACCTATTTAACATCATTAATCATTAAAGTATAGCGTGTACGGTAGAAAAACTTAAATGTTATCTATCTGTGGATACGAGGTGGCGTATTGTGCGCGCTCAGACGTGCACCAGTGAAAATAATTATTATTTATTATTTAGTGACAGACTAATATTATATCATAGTGAAAATGGTTAAATTAAAAAACGATTTCGGAAGTAAAAACAAAAATGAAGATGAGTGGAAAAAACAAAAAGACACTGCGCCACCGCAAAAAAGTGTCCCAGGACTTATCTCACGTGTGTTTTATGCGTGGATGTTTCCCTTATTCTTGAATGGAAACCGCAGAGACCTCGAGGAATATGACTTAGTGCCAACTAAAAGCATTTATGACTCTAAGGTTACAGGTGATGCTTTAGAAGAGTAAGTTTCTGATTTATATAATTTGGATAAATATTTATAATAATTTTAAGACTAGGTTAAGATATTTTAAAGTGGGAATTTCGCGCGGCACTTTGTTTAACTTAAGTTTGACCCGTTAATTATACAATATCGTAATCGGGAGGGTCGACGAGCTCCAACGCTTGTCGGCGAAAATTTAAATGTTGAGTAAAAAAATCAATTGAAACAGGTTCGTAAATCACTCTAAAGCCTAACTCCCTTTGATGTTACATTAACTCTTATCTGAAGAAGAATTTTAATTTATATAATATAGAACACAATATTTTACAGAAATCTAATTATTATAATATATCCATAAATTTTTAATTCTATTAGTTAACACGATACACACATTATAACACATTTAAATTATTATTTATACCACATTTCTATCCATTAGGCAGACTGTTTTTATGGGGGTTTTCATTTAATTTTCTACTATAAATAGCCTTCTATTATAAATCTTATTATTCGTCGAAAAACATATTAAACAGCCAATTCAATGTGTAACTTTATTGGGCGGATAAGTTTAAACAGAGGATCCGAAATGGGCTATTAATTAGATAAAAGATAAAAAAGGGTAGCCTTCTAAATACGTACGGTTTATGTACCTAATACTAATATATAATATTTAAGGGGTTTCGATAGGCTATAAGTATTTCGTTGGAGCTCTCTTCTCGCACAGACTTATGATCTATACCGTCGTTCAACGTAGACGTTAAGACAGGTCAATAGTGACGGGGACAAGAGGTGAGACGCGGGAGGAATGAGCTCGAGCTACATACGATACGTCGTGAACAGCTCGGGACCCTATTTAGGGACTGCACAGGCCATATTTTAATGTTTGATGGATATGTTTAAAAATGATATGTAACTATGTTGTAAAAATAAGACGTACTATTTGTGATGTGAGATCATAACTACTATATTATTGTCAACAATTATTGAGTTGTGACAACCGCGACAATGTCCAGATGTTTTCGCCTTTTACTCTTTATACTGTGCTTATAGCCGCCATATTGCGCCATTTTACTTTTTTGTACATTTATACTGAACAGATAATAGATTAAATATAGTTTGACCGCAATATGTAATTTAAACGTAAGCATGTGTTAACCATGTGTAACGTTTTCAGCAATTTCAATACTATTGTCATTTCTTAATCTTCCACGATTATATAACAAAAGAATTGGTTCTACATAAAAATAGATAACGTGATACTTATTTTAACCGAACCTACAATAAATATCATATTTCTTTCGTGTTGGTTACACGCTTTAAAATTATGGAAATAAATGAAAAAGCAGTCTAAACTTAACTTATATAATCTTAACTTATAATCTATCACACGTTAGAACCGTCAAATCATCTTTGAAGTCTGATGTTACTCACATTTCAAAGATGATTTGCTATAAAGACTGATATCTGAACTTAAAAGAAATTGAATTCGACTCAATAGATTTCGACTAATTAAAGAATGCTCGACCTTTATTTCTTTAAATATTTACTTCTAAGTATCTTTTTTCGTCCTTTAAGCTTTTAAAACAAAGTAAATTTCTAATACTGCTGGTATGATGGATGAGGCTCAGTGGTTAGGTACTTAAGTAGAAAGAAGGTTCGACGCTTGCAAAGGTACAAAAATTAAACTTTAAGCTTATTTCAATTTATTTTAACGTTATCCATATCGTCACCGTGCCAATCATCGAAGGAAACCGATTTTTCTAAGAACCAAAAGTTTCGACATCATGTGACAACATTATAGATTATGGCCTATACCCTCATAGGAAACTTGACTGTAGAAGTATTTAATTGTCTTTTGTAACCATTTTAAAAACCTTAGCTGACTTAATATTTGATATTTCGTGTTGCTTAATTTTTGATACGGATTAGATTAGATAACAATTTAGATACATGATACCGTTACATGAAAAGAAATTATAAAAAATGATAATAATATAATTTAATAATTACATTTAATTCCATTAATCTTAATCATCATTTTAAAACTATATGACAATATTAATAATTCTGATAACTGATACACACTACTTATTGTATTTCGTTATGCAACGTTGAAAAATAAAATAACAAGACATTATCATTTTAAGTACTTTTATTAATTATTATTATACTGGCAAACCCATTTAACTTCGTTTGCTTTCGAAAGGAATATTGGATTGGGTATTTTTCTAATTTTTCTAACGTTCTTCATTAATTTTATGGTTTTCCAATTTACCATTAGACATAAATTGTTAAATATCGATGTCATGTGTGCTACAAAGGATATTCGGTCAAAGGTCAAAATTTGATAGCTCATTTCAATCGTTCGTTTCGTTTTGTATCGTTACGTAAATTATAATAAACAAACAATGACATTATAGTAAAATGTAATAATAACTTCCGTTACGTGTTGATGAGACTTGATAAATTCTGTAGCGTTTCCAACATACTCACAAATTTAAAGTGAGTTCCTTTAATGCTATTCAGAAATATAGAATAGCAACTTATGTGTCCAGAATTGCCAAGTGTAAAAACAGTACCGACCAACTTCGAGTTAAACTCGCATACTGAAAGTTCAGTACAAGCATCACCTACCTAGACTATAGAATACAATTATTGCTGATACATGCCTTCATACGCCTGCATCATGTAAGAAAAAAATAGACAGTCCGTGTATTTCCCCGCAAAGTTGTTCTGTTTCTGCAGGAATAAAAAAAAACTATTCTATGTTTTTTTTTAAATATTGCAAAAAAAGCAATACAACAATGCAAGTTGTTACATCTTTCAATCGCGCTGAACTATATACCTAGTGTATTTTTTCTGGATCTTAAGAAATATCTGAAGTCAACTCAAGTATTTACTATTAATTTATTAACTTCAACTATCTGATATCTTCGGTCAATGTTGAGAAAAATTCTAGACAGACGGACCGAGGCATAATGAAGTTATCCTATATCGTGCAATACTTAATGGTACCATATATTTTCATTAAGTGAGCAATGTTATTCGTTCTTTTTATTTACTTTTTTATTAATAATATGTTAATTTTAAAGATTTTATGACTTAATAATCTTTTTTAAATTGATTCAGTGACATTTCAGCACAATGACATATGATAATATTAAATTGTTTGCAAGAAAGATTACTGTGCACATAACATTTACATAATTAAATAAATTAAGCGTTTATCAGTGCTAATTGAAATAAAAATTGCGTTTCACATTTTTATGCGAATTGCTTATGGTTTTTGAGTTAACGTTACATTTATATCTAAAATTAAACGAAAATTGCATTTGTTGCATTTATAATAGTACCAAGTAGTTAGTAATTTGGGATTAAATTTTTTACCCGAAATTCATTTGTTAAATGCACACGGCACTCATCTATAATATAAATGACATCATCGGAGTGTCCTTTTTAAATGTTTATGTAGTGTTTGTTGAAGGTTTATTTATGATGCAGATTGCAGAATGTAGGCTATATAAACGTAATGCCTTGTATGCGCTTCGCCATAAATAACTGTCATCCCATGGGCAGTGTTTTTGATACAGTTTGAAAGCAAGAGATACATTTAGTACATTTTGTCACGTCTTGTTATTCTTTTTGCTCTTTGCGCGAGTTCCGTAGTCCAAATGATATGTACAGATATCATTATTTAAAGTACTTATTATGTAATTTTTTGGAGAAAAATCTATGGTCTTAGCGGACAACTGAGCTAGTGGCTCCCCTTAGGGTAAGCGATCACCACCGCCCTTGAACATTCGCAGAGATGGAATGCGATTGCGCTGCCCTGCTAGCGCTGCTTGCGCTTTATGGGGTAAGGATTGACGTTCGGAAAGAAGAAATGAATTGGGAAGTGTCAAAAAGATTTTTCCACGCCGGTTTTCTGTGTGTGTTTGGTATTTCCCTGATGCAAGCTGGCCCAATTCGAGTCGAAGCATGATTTGACTCCCAAATTTTTTTTTTAGGAACAGATTACTAATTATGATTTAAATGATATCAAGCCATTTATTTAATACTTTCCTTTTTCAGAAGATAGCATTGTGTCTTTCACAATATTTATGTTACCGTTAAATGTCTTAATGCGCCATTAAAGTGTCATGAACATTCACCGCGGATAAAGGGACGTAGCTTGTATTCATAAGACATTTTCATTTTACAAATGTATCCCTTCTATGAGATATCACTTATTCGCATACTCGTCAACGTTTTCCTTGTTTTATTTTTTACAACTATAATAAGAATCTTTAAAAAATCATGCGTAAAATTCCTATATAATCAGACCTAGTTAATTTAGACTTTATTATCAAAAATCAAGTACTATTTTTAATTGTAAGACTCTACGTTGGCTCTAGGTAGCATTTAAATTGTTTTCATCAAGAGTTTTAATTCAATTTTAGAGTAAAAGGCCTAAACATTCACATTTGTTTTTGTTATAGAAATTGGCTCATAGAAGAATCAATAGCAAAAGCAGCGGGGAGGGAACCCTCTCTGATAAAAGTTTTGATTAAAACCTTCATTTGGTCATATATACCTGGTGGTATTCTACAATTTATTTTCACAAGTTTAAGGTAAGATTATATCACAGATTATATAAAAATCAATTGCGCAAAAATAGATGTGCATAATTGATGTACCGACATACACAATCAATTTCAATTGGGACTCCACGTCCAGTAAGTCGCGCATCAGTCATTTTGTAGAAATGACAAAATAAATGATTGAATAAGTTTAAGAATCGTTTTTAAGAGACTTATTTACAAGTCAAAACTTATCTATACTTTCCATAACATGCATTTATTAAACAGGACGCTCACACCTCTCTTATTCTCGGAGTTGTTAAGTTATTGGTCTGTGAATACCACAATGACAACTGCAGTGGCTTCATATTATGCTGCAGCTATGATCGTAGCAAATTTAATTGCGGCTTTTTGTAATCACCACGGAAACTACTACTGCCAACAATTTGGAATGAAGCTTCGGGTTGCAGTCAGTACGCTAATGTTTAGAAAGGTAATAATATTTTTAATTATAACATAATAAATATTTCCAGACTTTTAAAAGACACTTTTGCTGGTCCGCGAGCCAGACGCAAATTTCGACAATAATTTCTTTCGGGTTGATAACTTCTATAATAGTTAAGATGTGTAAGAGTATTATTAAGTAAAGTGACCGTCAGCTGTAAATCTGTTGGTAGGTTGAATGTCTTAACCGGCTGATTTTTTTTATTCAGTTGGTAGGCTGCTCAACCCACCAATGGCAATTCTGATGACTGATGATGAGTGTTTAATTGCCATGCATGCACATGCTCACTAATATGATATAGTTCGATGTATCTAATATATTGACTTGAAAGACAGTTTTTGGGAGAATGTGGTCAACTGTTTTATACGCATTCTTGTTAATTAAAATACATTTATCATTATTATTGCATTACCCATACTTTCCAAGATTTACGCAGTACATATTATAAAGTACGACTCATGCCTCCACGCCAATTAATCTCAGTACATAACAATAATTGCATAACCGTTTTCCATATTTAGATAATGCGGATGAACAATGGTTCACTCGGCGAAACAACAGCTGGAAAAGTAGTGAACATATTGTCAAATGATCTCCAGAGATTCGATTTAGCGTTCACGTTCCTCAACTACGTGTGGATCATACCAATACAATTGGTAGTCGTTTGCTATTTGGGCTATGTACAAGCTGGATACGCGGCCCTTATCGGTATCGCAGCGTTAATGGTAATAGCCCTTCCTATCCAAGGTAAATGTTTATTGATCATAGATAATGCGAACTCCTAATCCCCAACGCGTGAATATTATATAGTGTGATAAAAACGAAATTAAAGTATGATTTAATAAATCATACTTTAATTTCGTTTTTCTGTTTTTTATACTGAAGTTAGAAAAAGTATTTATTACAATATTTATTAACATTCGAAGTTCATTATTTTGTATGCAGCTTTAATATATGTCTCACAAAGAATATTCCAATATTTTAATTATAAGGATAATTGAAATTTTCTCTTGCATTACAGGGGCACTTGGTAGGCTCATGGGCAAAGTACGTTCCAGCACTGCTGTTAAAACAGATGATCGTATTAAAGTAATGAGTGAAGTGATAAACGGTATACAGGTAATTATTTATTGTACTTTATTTATAATACAATCTTGAGTACATCATTGGATCTTTCTCAACTCCCTCCTCCCTCTCTTCAGAGCTTCCATCTTCTCAACTAGTATAAAGTTTATCTCAGGAGATGGGTCCCTCGCAGTTACTGATATAATGGATACACATTTCAATAATACAAAACAATACCAACAATACGTAATTTTGGATTTGTTCTTCCCAACTTTCTAAAATACGTACGGAAAATTTTTAAACTGCCTAAAACTTGGGCAATATCTCTTGTGCAGGTGCTTTTTGTGTACATCCATTAATTATGCAGGCGAATAAAATATATATACAGCGTGTACCTATTTCATAACGTAATAACCAGTCAAGTCCACAATTGTATTTATATAACATGAATAACTAAGACACCTTGTCTCTTTTAGGTTATTAAAATGTACGCATGGGAGATACCCTTCCAAAAAATGATCGCACAAAAACGTTTAGATGAATTGACGCAAGTGAAAAAAGCAACGATACTAAGGTCACTCTTCCTCAGTTTTATGATCTTTACTGAACGAGCTGCACTTTTCCTTGCAGCCCTCACGTACATTCTACTTGGTAATCCACTCACCGCTAATGTTGTAAGTATACCTAATCAAATTCTTGATTCTATTTCATTTATTGCATGAACACATTGTACATTAGATGATTCGCTCATACTGCTTTTCAATGTGATTATTTTAGCTGTTAGGAAAGAGCTAAGAAATTTTGGCGTTGTCATAAATTATTTGAAATGAAAATAAATCAATAATCCTATTATATAATATTTCTTAACATGGGTATATAATATTGTATATTATTATTGATAATATTGTAATATTTCTTAATATGATTATATAATCTGCATAGAATATAGTATTATGTTATCGGTGATAGTACATACAAAAAAGCATAAATTATATATATTTAAGTTAATTCTAGTTTTAGTTATAATTGCTTTTAGCAGACATTAATGGAAATTATAATTAATTACATACGTCAGCTTATACCTTGTCTGTATACCAAATTTCATCAAAATCCGTTCAGTAGTTTCAGTGTGATTGACGGACAAACATCGAACGTTTTTTATTACCTTCCTTTTACAATATTGAGCTTGCTATAACGAACAAACAGTTCAGCGATTTGATAAAAAAAGAATTTTTGGATCGAACAAATTAATTATACGATATTTCCGTTTGTTTTAGATTTATCCCTTGCAACAGTTCATGTCATCGGCCAACTTCAACATAACCATGATATTGCCAATGATTTTATCATTATCAGCTGAACTCGTAGTTTCCTTTAGAAGAGTCCAAGATTTCATGATATTAGGTAAGTAATAGTAATAGCATGGGAATTAGCAAAAATATCACTTTTTTGGTACCGTAGTCGATTATTGAATGGTTTCTGGTTTCAATCACCGTGTTTAGAAAGAAACGGCTACTAGTTTTAGGAAAATTCAAAGGGATTTTTAGATTTTTAAATTCAGCAAAATATAATCCCGTGTAAGTGGCTTAAACACATTGCCCCAAATTCTATTTCGGAATTCTATTATTTTTATTTGTTAACTTTATATATTCCAGCCTACTGAAAATAACACTGAAAGGTTTAAATGATCTATTTAACCTACAAAATTTCATTCTCAAATTATCCTATTTGATAATAAGTAACATAAACGCAAAGAACTCATTAAGGTCATTTAAAAACATGTCATATTTTGAAAGGCGAGACGACAAAGTTTTATTTGTCCTGCCTAATGTAATTTTCCCTTTTTATATGTTTTCATTTGCACTTTGGCTTTGTAGGTTTTATCACAGTAATCTTCAGAATATCATTTAAATTAATAAAAAAATGATACTTATCGGTTTATCGGAATGTACTGAATACTTTATATACAATATGTAAACGTAAATTATTGTGTTAATTTTATAATAATGTATATGTGATTTACATACAATTTTAGTATAAAAATGTAACTACTAATATAATTTTATGTACATTTTATGTTGTTGTATTATCCACAGATATTTTTACTTGGCGAATTCAAACATGAGTTAAAAGTGTGTTTTATAAGTCTTAAAATTTAGTCACACCTACCGTACTAACAACACTAATATACCGTACTAATAAAACTAATTACAAACAGTTTCATGCATGATACGTGTGAATCAATAAAGTTCTAGTAAATCGCATATTTTTGTTTCTGAGCATTACACGTACACATGTGTGCGTGTATAGTGTGATCAAATCCGATCAAGACCGTTGATTCCCAGTTGATTCGATATCGTAATAAATCGTCACGATGATTGGACAAATGTGTGTGTGCGTCGTTCTAGCTCTTGCAATTCCCTTAATGAAAGTGTAATTGCTGTAACACAAACACAAAACATATGTGTATTTAGTTTCTTTCTGATCTGTACTTTAGTCGATATTACGATTTACGAAGTCCATTCAATTTGGTAGGTATGTAATCAATATCTGTTTTAAAATGGATTAAGCACACTTAATGATAAATGAAATCATTATCTGTCCTAGAATAATATATAGGTATATCTTCCAATGACATGCATTTGCGATTAGCGATTAGGGGAATAATTAGGTCTTAGAATAAATATTTTATTTTGTATCAAGGCTACACGATGCTCTACGCACTATGTAGGTTTCCATTGAAAACAAATAAATATTAAATTTGAAAAACTATTGTTTATTAATTTATTAAACTTTTCTTGGTAAATTTATTAGTAGGGATTTATTCTTTTATGAATCATTCAATAAAAAATATAACTATATAAATTATAATACTAAGAAAGTGTTTTTTTAATTCAATAAGACGCACGTTATCATAAATTTGCAATTAAATAAATAAAAATGCAATGGTTATTTCTTTTATTTTAAAATAAAAGAAATAATATCGTTATGTTTATGACGCATGAAGGAATAATGTATCTATCTATTCTTTTTAATCTTTACAACGTTATGCAGGAGACGCCGCCATAAAGTATGAATTCCTTGCCAAAAGTATGATATTATTTACAGAGGACCGACCCGACTTGGTTTCGGGATCTTTGGCGCCAATATCCAACATATTCCGCAATGTTAACACTAGTTTTAAAAAACCTAAAACCGAGGTCCGACCCATTTCTTATATTCCGAAGACGGAAATATCATTTACTAATGGTAAGTCTGGAATGTTCATATTATGATTATTTTAGTTAATGAGAAAGCCAAGCAAGCCTCGCTTTATAATGAGCAATGCACACCACCCATATAAATCCATAAATATGAATGTCGAAATATACTTGACTTTGATCAAAATCTGTTTATCTAAGAAAGCTGCTTTGTGAAACTATTTCTATCTATATTACTTATTTATTTTTTAATTATAGGTTATGCGCCCCAAAGAAGATTACGTAGAAGTCTTTCACACCCAGGAGGAGACAGTATAATCGAAGTCCGCGACGTATCAGCCAGTTGGACTGGAGACCCTAACTTCTTGGCTCTTAAAAATATATCGTTCAGAATCAAAAAAGGGAAACTGTGTGCCATTATTGGAGCTGTTGGTTCTGGAAAGGTAATTTATTATATTTTAATATAGATATTATATACGTTATCTAAATGCACTTTTAACGCTATATTTATACTAAATACCGCAGCTATTTATACAACTTAATATATATAGAGCCTTGAGTGTGTATGTATTCTAATATTAAATAATAAACTTGACAAGCTTTAAATAAACATGAGGGAAGACAAATCACATAAAACAAAATTACAATGAATATCCCGCGATGATTACAATAAAATTGCTTATTATAATTTCCAATAACGATTTGCATAGATAGTAATCCAATATTTTATCATATCAGTGTGCAATATTCAGATGATGTTACGTAAGTTGAAATGAAAAGTTTACTGAAGTGCGAGCTTCAATTTGTAAACTGGGTGTTCCCATTTCTACATTTGCATGAATGAAATAAAAATGGTAATTATATAAATGCTTAATACCTCGAGAATTATTTAATAAAGAATTACCTCGTTAATCTATAATATTTTAATATAAATTAAAGCAACTTATGAGATAAATATGAAAAGTTTAAAATCAGTGAGATAGGTTTATCCATACTGATTAATTACAAATGCGTTAGTAAGTCTGTCCAGCTACCCGTCTGTTTGTTTGTCTCTTATTCACGCTTAAACCACAGAATCCATTTGAATGAAATAAGCGGGGAAAACTCCGCATACGAACAATCTAATAAAATTACATAAAGCACTTTCTACTACGTTATCGAGGCCCTATATTATTGAATTTAGTGTGACGTGACACAGACTTTAATCAGGGTCGATCAAGACGCTTCTAACGATACTAATGTAATAACAATAAATTATTATTTTGTAGCACGAACTTCACTCATTAGTTTCAGTAGACTTGTCTATAAATGTTAGTGCAACTATTTATATAACGATAAGATAAAAGTCGAGGATTACATTAGTTTTGTAATAATCACTTAGTTAAAGTATTCTTTATCAGTTACAATAAGCAATTGAGCTACCGACATTTTTAAACAACCTACATTTTTTATGCATCGATTAGAGGGCTGACCTTTAACTTTTTTACAGTCGTCTATTTTGCAACTGCTACTAAAGGAATTGCCGGCAGCTACTGGCACGGTTTCAGTGTACGGGAATGTATCGTACGCTTGCCAAGAGGCGTGGTTGTTCCCGAGTACTGTGAGAGAAAATATTCTCTTCGGTTTGCCCTACGAGCCGGAAAAATATAAGAGGGTATGTATTATGCTCAGACAATGGGGCCACGTTTTAGCGTTCACTTACGCGTATCACAGAAACTAGCTTTATTGTGTAACGACGTTATTTCACAGTGCATACATGCCTTGCTGCTACAGACATTTCTCATCTTAACCTTAAAATTTAATTCTAAATTCCACACGTCTTATTATTGAGATGAAATTGTTGTAAGCACGACATTCAAATTAACATAAATTTTACTATGATTAAAAATTTTATACATTGTTATTTCAATGAGCATTTCAATAGTATGCTTGTATCAGTCACATGTAAAAAGTAGGTTACATTATACCACTTATCGCCTGTGACGCAACTATGTTCATTACAATACGTAATTACTGTTGAAGGTATGCAGGAAATGCGCTTTGGAGAAGGACTTCAAACAATTCCCGTTCGGCGACCAGACTCTGGTGGGCGAGAGGGGGGTCTCGCTGTCGGGGGGACAACGAGCCAGAATCAATTTGGCACGTGCCGTCTATAGAGAAGTAATTGATTTTTTTATTCGTAAAAACAAACGTGTCCCAAGGTATCCAATTTAGTTTCTCTTTCGTTTCAAGCATTTTCATCTATTTTCCGGTTACGTAACACGGTTATGAAAAATATTTACTTCGATCGAAGCCGATCTGCAATAGGTAGTAATAAACCAGTTGGGCTTTATACATAATAATAGTATGATAGCATATCATGTGTCTGAATGTAACTGAAACTCGTCAGCCAACTAATTATCTGCCTCGTGGAAAATTTTAATGAATACATTTGCAGTTACTTCTAAGTGTGTAATTATAGTTATCTTTTTTATTTAAGGCTGACATATACTTGTTGGATGATCCTTTATCAGCGGTGGACGCTAATGTTGGTCGCCAATTGTTCGAAGGATGTATCAATGGCTATCTGCAAGGACGGACAAGGATCTTGGTTACCCATCAAATACACTTCCTAAAAGCCGCTGATTATATAATTGTTTTGAATGAGGTTTGTTTCATAAATTAAACGATAATTATCTGTCTATTTATTTTAACATAAGTAGATATATTTAAATCGATTCTCAACATATTCATCATTAGAAAACTTTATCATCCCCTAGTATAATTCGCTATAGTATATATATTATCTATTTGCTATATATTATATGGACCTATATAAAAAAATAGATTCTTACCAAAAATTGGAATCATGGAATTCGGTATGCAGACAAGGTAGCGTAGTAGGGTGGGTATAAACAAACAGATGATGTAATACTCGATTACCATATCAATATATTTGAAAAGAGAGACATGAAAACCGCAACGGGCAACCACGTAATTGTTCTGTGAACAGTGCTGTCTCATATATACAAACTACAAACTACTGGTTATATACAAACTACGCGTGTTATATCGCCTTGTTTCTCTTATATTCCATTATTGAATTTTATCCATTGAATACTTAACATGTTAATGTGCTAAACTCGATATTTTTAATTGCAATATGTTATGTTAATTAAGTATGGAGTGACGTAATTTTCCTTAACTGTTATTATTACTTAACTTAAATGTTATTTAAACATTACGCGTAAGTTTTTTCTTATCTCTCTATTTAGAGAGATAAGAAATTTTATATATTTATTTAATTGTATTTACAAGGGTCTATCTGTCTTTTCTTAAGGTTTGAACCGCTAAATGGATCTGGATGAAATTTCTTACAAATATAGATTATGACCAAAAAGGATATATGAATTAGGATAGGACTTTTTATCACTACGTGGCTCCTGCGCCGATGGAAAGCGAGTGACGTAAATATACGAAATCGGTCGACGGTCATCCAATTATATTTTGTAGTTCAAAACTGATTTTCATGCAAAGCCAAAACAATGTATATCGTTATTGGCATAGTTTTATTGTGAACAGCTCGAATTCGAGCAACGAAAAGCTTTTTATACGGTTATTACAAGCGTAACAACCTCCGTCATTACATAAGTTTAATTAATTATAGTCCCAACCGTTCTGAAATAGATTGCAGTCTATCTCAGTTGATTGAATATAGATTGTTCAACAAATGATAAAGTAAAAAAATGGAATTGACCTTTACATATTAAACTGTCAAAAGTGTCAAAATATATTATAATTCAAGTCTTTTATTAACTTTAACACAATTACGGATACATGTAGTTCGGATTTGATAGGAATTTTATGGAAAAGGGGTTGTAAAGTCTGTATGTAAAAATATTAGTTTACGTCCGTAATCGAAGTAGCAGGACTTTAAAAAAATAGCGTTTTTAAATAAAACAGGAATAAAGAAAAGGACTAGCAAGGGGAAGGAAAAGGATATGGGCTTCCGGTTAAACTCATAACATTTGATGTATTTCCTTCATATATTGTATAATAGTAAATTACTTAATAGCAGGATCATTGAAGTTTATTTTTAACTACAGGGTGGCATCGAGAATATGGGCACATTTGATGAGCTTGCAACTTCTGGAAAAGAGTTCGCTATGATGTTAACTAACTTACAAGAAAGTAAGAATGAACTTGAAACCGGAGCTGCAAATGTAAGTTATTTCTCTATTCAAGAAGAATAATCACATAGTGAAATCAAAATTATCTAGATCACAAATGTTTATCTGCTATTAGAGGTAGCAACGTTTTTGAGCGATCATTTCGGTAGCCCTAATTTTAATATTAATATATTTAAGATTAATTTGGGACTGATGCTTTTAATAATATAAGCGACTAGCTGTCCTGGCGAACTTAGTAACGCCATAGAATATTGTTTTGATATTTTCCCCATCGATCTCACCTTTTAACCTTCCCTAGTCCTACACGGATATTTGAAGACCGAGATAAAATAAATCCGTTCAGCCGTCCTAGAGTTTTAGCGAGACTAACGAACAGCAATTGATTTTTATATATAAAAAAGATTATTACGCATGTAGAATAATCCATTGACAGCGGAATAACTTTGTAGTCTAACATTTCCAAAACTTAATCTAATCTTCTACATTTTAATATAGAAGGGTGATGACAAAGAAAAGGCTGCCCTTCTCAGAAGCGTATCGAGTACCGACAGTGAGGATTTACAAGAATTTGAGGCTCAGAAAATGCAGGCGGAAGAGAAGCAATCTGGCAACCTGCGGTGGGAGGTCATCTCCTCCTATTTTAGGGCTGGAGGAAGCGTCTTTTTCGTACTCTTTGCTATGCTTCTGATTCTCCTGGCCTCAACTGCTGCAGCTGCTTTTGACTACTGGATCAGCTTTTGGTACTTTGAAAATTCTTCTCACATATCTTGTACATAGAATTCTCGTATCACAGTCATACTCCTTGGAAATTGCTTGGCCAATTCTAATGAAATTTTATATGAATATCCAGTATATCTAAAAGTCTGTCGTAAACAATTTTTTATATCCCTAAATAATAAGGGTCACCTGGGAGAAGAACGTTCCCCGGTATGATAGTTTTGATATAAACCTTAGAGTTAACTTTTTATAGAAAATGGGATATTATGATTGCATTTGCTGCGCTTTATCCCAATTCGAAATTTAAAAAAAAATTTCGGTTCAGGATGGCAACACTGAAATTGAAAAAAATTGTTCCGAAATAGCTGATATTTACAACGTATTTTCAGGTCGAATCAAATGGCTATTTACGAGGAAGAGATGCAAGGAGAGGAAATAGGTAAAGTTTAATAACAAAAAATAAAATATCATCATTATAAAAATTAACCTTTTAATTGCTAAACATAACACAGATATTTATCAATTAATAAATAATCTTATCTTCAACAATTACAATGAGTAATAAATAGTGATACTGTTTTCATTGTATTGCCTAAGGATTACACAACATACATTTAAAATGCATAACTAATAATTTATTTTAAAAATAATGAAAATTTTAGATCCTGGACTAAATGTGCAAGTCGGACCATTCACAACGGGTCAATATCTCATTATACAAGGTGCTATAGTGGTGGGTTGCATCCTATTGGGGAACCTTAGAGTAATTCCTTTCGCTACGCTATGCGCCAATGCTTCGAGAACCCTACACGATTCAATGTTCTCCACCATGATTAAGGGGGTTATGCGCTTCTT
The DNA here is from genome assembly GCF_012273895.1 of Zerene cesonia. Lineage (NCBI taxonomy): Eukaryota > Metazoa > Arthropoda > Insecta > Lepidoptera > Pieridae > Zerene > Zerene cesonia. The sequence goes on along the minus strand of NC_052112.1, from coordinate 6,866,771 downwards.
TGACACGAGTTCCTCAGGTAATTTTCAGGTCCATTCTTCTATACTAATCAGAAATGTCATAAACGAGAAAAGTTAACTGGTGACTTACTAATGTAATCTGAAACAGCTGAATCAAATCGATTTTTTTTCTCAGAAAACAACATTTTTGCGTTTTTGAAGTGTTATTACCCGGTACATTGGTTGAAGTTAGGGCAACTGGCTAGGATAGTAAATAAAGTATTATGAAAGCATGTCAAGCTATTAAAACTAGGCTTCTTCTAGCTTACTCTAATAATCTTTACAAGTAATAAGTATACATTATAATATTTCTGGCAGCGAACCATGTTCCATAGTTTTTTATCAATAGATTTAAATACTTATATCAGCGCATTGCGGTTGCCGCGCCTTTCCAAACCAAAACTTTCATGTTTATTGTATTAGGTAGTGTTGTAATTTCTTGAAGTTGTGGAGAGGAGGAGTATTATAGATAATAAATATTATTGGATTAATTCTGTTTCCATCGAAAGAAAATTTCCGAGTATTATATTTATATAAAAAAAACACCATTTTTAAGACTTTTTATCTTCAATTGTATATGTCTAAAGCGCAAAATGATGTTTTCAATGATATTTAATATTCAGTATAATAACGAATACAATAAATTTCGCTCCTGTTTAATTCTAAAAATACACATAGTCTAAGAATCTTACATCAAAGTGAAACACAAGAGTAAAATTGCACTTAATTTCCTTTCAGGTCGTATTTTGAATCGTTTTACAAAAGACATGGGTGCGTTGGACGAAGTATTGCCTCGTTCTCTGCTCGATGTGTTGCAAATTTACAGCACATTGCTATTTATTTTGGTCTTAAACGCTATAGCTTTGTACTGGACTTTGGTGCCTTCGGCTGTGTTACTCATTTTATTCATCATATTCGTGAAATTTTATTTGAAAACTGCACAGGGTGTGAAGCGTCTGGAGGCTACTAGTGAGTATATAGAGTTCACATTAACTTATACCAGTATCATATAAATTGAAGATTATTTTCTTGACAGTGAGGAGTGTAATTTGTTCCATCTTACGTAATTAATGGCCAGTAAAAAAATATTTTATACAATGATTTCTTTTTTTTATAATTTTTGTAAATTCTTATTTTTATGTTACCTACTAATAAATTATAGAATTGATACTCAATAATATTGCTATGTTAATACTTTTATTTATTAAACATGTAAACATGTAACAGCTTTGATACATACATCTGTCTAACCAGCTAGGAGTGTTATGTGTTTTGTGAACCAAGCTGACGGATGAAATACTTTTTTTAGCGAAGAGTCCAGTATTTTCAATGGTTACATCATCACTAAGCGGGATTGCCACCATACGGTCAGCTAATGCTCAAAATCGGCTTATAAATGATTTCGATAAACACCAGGTTCGTAAAATTATTCTTTGTTACTAGGATAATGTAACTGTTATACAAAATTTTGAAAAATACTTGGCAACATGGTTGAATATTTTCTTAATATCAACGAAACTGCGTTTTATCGGAAAAGTGGTTATGGAAAAATACATCTGGCACCCCCATTGTAACAAGTGTTAATGGGCGATGGTGCCCACTAAACACCATGTGCTCCTTTGCATAAAAAACTCTTTTACATACGGCTTTAGTTACGTTAGAAATCAATCAAATATTATCAATATAATCAAATAGAGTTATTATAATTTTTATTTTCCTTGTTATTATTAAGGTATTTATAGTCCATTCTAAATTAATTTTGGTGGTTTATACAAGTAGTCAATAATAAAATTACAGCTTTGAAATTTGTTTGATAATATTGAGCGAATAAGTAATATCTCTTGAGGTCTTTCATTGAGATCAGCTGAGAGATTGCGCAGCGTTGGATCTCAAAGACACTACCGTACTCAAAGGATCCCTAAAGTTGTATATAAAGTTTTTAATTTCTAAATGTATAATACTCGCGTAAAATCAAACACAAGAAAATACTATGACTATGATAGTTAAAATTGTCTTATCTTATACATTTTGAATTAAGGAAAATTTTGCATACATAATTATTATACAATAAAAAATTAACTGTTTTCTTATAAACAGAATTGACAAAATTATTTTAAGGCATTACCTTTTTTACACAAGTATATTTTCAGGATTTACATACATCTGCTTGGAACTGTTATTTAGCTGGAGGCAGTACGTTTGGTTTTTATTTGGACGCCATGTGCCAAATGTACCTCACGGTTATCATTTTCGTCTTCCTGTATCTTGATTTCGGTAAGAATGCGTATTTCAAATTCTAATGCTTCTTCAATGCGTTTTGGTGAAACACTTTATGAAATCTCTTTATAACGAGATCGATCAAACTCATAACGGTCTTATAAAGCCCATTGAGAATAAAATAGAAAATAAATTTAAATTTAATGGTATGAATACACAAAAACAATGCAGTATGTAGTTGAAAATAGGCACGTTATTTCAACAATAAAACTTCGCGGTCGATGAAAATTTTCTTTATAAGCGGTTATCTTACAATGATGAAACGCGCTGCGGATAGAAAGCTTTGGCAAAATAGAGGTTCGAGCAAAGCTACTGGTAGAAAGCTTTTTTGAAACGTAAATTCAGGCACTGGCACCTAGGTACCTTTAGGCACCTAACTAATGCAATGTGTGCGCTTCACACTATGGATTATATAGGGAAGCTAGTTATGTATTGTTTTATTTAGGATTTTTCCATAAATTTTCCTGTTTAATTATTTTCAGATGGTATAATAGCAGTGGGCAGCGTCGGCCTCGCCGTCACTCAGAGTAACATGTTGACAGCCATGCTGCAACATGGCGCCAGAATGTTGGTAGAATTCATTGCCCAACTCACCAGTGTCGAGAGAGTATTGGAGTACACACGCATCGATACCGAGCCTAATCTTTTTGAAGGACGTAAGTTACTTTTTTTATGTCAGTGTCCGCAATGGAGCTGGTGGGTGCCCTGATGATAAGCGCTGCTACCACCCATGAACATTTATAGAACATACTTAGTTTCTTTCTCTTATACTAACTTCATATAATAGATAGAAAGAAAGAAAGAAATATAAATAATTCATTTCTTTAGTTGGTATTACATATATTTTTTTAGTAGCTATGAATTTGATAGCTTCATATGGAAATGTACCTGTAAATTTAAAATAATCACATTTAATGCAGATGCAACGTTGCAATAGTTTAGTTAATTCTTCAAAGACAATAATTGTTTTGTGAGTTATACTTTGTAATATTGCTTCGTGATGGAACTACGCTTTAGGATTTTAGTTTTTTTTTTATATACAAGTAATTTCAATTCCTGAATTCAGTTTTATCCATTTTTTTATTAACACTAAAATTAAAATTAATAATAATAGCGAAACTAATGAGAGATTTTTACTTCAAAATCTAAAACTGTAAAATCGTAATTATTTTAAATAGATCGGTATATTATTATCCCAGAGATTCTACGCAAAACAAAAATGAAAACTTTCATACAATTTTCTTGTACTTTAAATCGTAATCTCTAGAAACTTAGTTCTTCCCCTATTCGTACACAAAGGTAACCAAAAATAGTATCCGCGACATCAGACTTCCATTATAACTCTAGTGCTACTTTACTTCAAAGCCGACTGCGGCCGTGTTTAAGTCAGAAAGCGCCGTAATTACAGCTGAGAAATTGAACTGAGTTCGGGCAATTAACATTGAAACAAGTTGTACTTTATTATCTTGGATTGTTAATTTAATAATTAGGTTTTATGAGATTAATCTTTCGAACTCAATATTGTTATTGGTGTAAAAAGTAAGAACATCAAGATAATCACTAGCTCTCTGCCTGTGGCTTCGGCATTGTAGTCAATGGAATAGACAGACCCGGATGTAACCCACACAGTTTCCTTTCATACAGGATTTCTGTGACAAAAATTATCAATGTCCTTTCACGGGTCCCCAGTATCTTAATACTAAAAGAAAGATACAGACAGGCAGAAATACGTCCGCTATTCCGCTGTATTATCTACTAGTAGGCATTTAAATAATATAAAACAAGTTGCACTATATGCTAAATAATATATAGACATAGTGAATTGGGAATGTTTTGAAAGAATAGAAAAAAATTTGATCACGAGGCAGGAAACGCAGGTTCGAATCCTGCTTCGTGATCAATTTTTTTCTATTCTTTTAAAAATTTCTTATTTATAAAGCATTTCAATGCTATAAAACTAGAAATTAAACATAGGGAATTTCTGAAATTATTTGATTTTTCTTTTTCAGAAAGGGACGTATCCCCCACGTGGCCTTCAGAAGGAAGAGTGGTGTTCCAAAATGTTAACATGAAATACGCTCCTGATGAACCGCCGATTCTGAAAAATCTAAACATTGTCATAGAGCGAGGATGGAAGGTACGCTGCAAATATTATTACATTATAATATTCAAATAATTCATAGATTTCAAATTGATGTAATGTGCATATTAAGATATTTATAATGCGGTTAAATTGGTACTTATCGTCAGCATTCCTTTAAAGATTCTGTACCTTAGGTTTATATAATCCGAATGTATTTCAAGGTTTTGTTTTTGTTTTTGTTGTCTAGGTCGGTATAGTCGGCAGAACAGGCGCTGGCAAGTCTTCGCTCATATCCGCTCTCTTCAGGTTTGCCTTCATCGAGGGTAAGATAACGATCGACGACATCGACACGTCAGTAGTAGCACGACAGGTATGATAGTGCATAATATAATATAATTATCATAACTTATTATCGAAACAAACTTTTGAACTTGGAATGGAGCTTTTAGATTAGATGTCTCATCAACTGTTAAGAACAAGCACAAGCATGTGTTAGTATAACATATCTGTTAAATAAAAATGACTTCTGTTAAATATCAAGAGACGGGCAATAAACATATTTGGAAGTGCTTGTTTAATACAACATTCCAAAAATAAATTTTAACCCAAGTTTAAAAAATAAGCTCTCAGTTAATAGATGCACACATTTACAAGATGAGTCTCAAACCTATTATTTTTAACAAATATTGTATTTTTAGAATCTGCGGTCGAAAATTTCAATTATTCCTCAAGAACCTGTGCTATTCTCAGCTACAATTCGATATAATTTGGATCCCTTCAATATCTACAGTGATGATGATTTATGGCGGGCGCTAGAACAGGTACGTAATTACTGTACTAAAGCGAATAAATACGAGTACTAAAATATAAAAAAAAACTTGTTGAGTTACACCCATGTAAAATGAATATGCAGTAAAATAAAGCATTTTGATTAAAAATATACGCAGTTTGTAACGTATACTACTTTAACTACAAAAACTCAATTTTTCACAAACCTACTTATCTTTCACTGACATTAATTTAAGTAGTTAAGTCACGCAGTTTCAGTTTCGCCTGCAAACAAAACTATAAGCAAAGTCATGTATTATTACAGCTTAAGTGTTATTCTGGTACTTAAGTAATGCAACACTGCTCATGCGATTGCCATTAATATGAATTTCGGTTACCCTTCACAGGTCGACATGAAATCAAGTGTACCTTCATTAGACTTCAAGGTGACAGAAGGAGGTTCAAACTTCTCAGTCGGCCAAAGACAGCTCATGTGCTTAGCGCGCGCCGTGCTCAGATCGAACAAACTGCTCATCATGGACGAAGCCACAGCTAACGTCGACCCTCAGTAAGTTACTCATTAAAAATAATTATCCTGTATCATGCAAGTGACACATAACGACAATAAATGACTTCAAATCTAAACCTAAAATTGATATTCAATCTTTACTTATGGGATTAATAATTTTTGATTTAATTTTAAATAAAAATTTGTAGTTAATCAGACGCTGATTTTCATTACATTTCAAATACTTTGAAATTTTAGTAGTTAGTTAGCAAATAGTTAAAAAAACTTCGTAATACCATAATATTTGCGTATATTGCATCTATCACTAACTCATTACGTGAAACAATAATAACTTATAAAATGCTTATATCTTTTCAACTTCCAGGACCGATAACTTCATCCAGCAGACCATTCGAAAGCAGTTCGCGACGTGTACTGTGCTAACCATCGCCCATCGTCTCAACACCATCATGGACTCCGATCGTGTGTTGGTGATGAGCGCTGGTGAAGTGGCAGAATATGATCACCCATACATCTTGCTCTCCAACCCGAGAAGCCACTTCACCAGCATGGTGAGGGAAACCGGTGACAAAACTAGCGCGCAATTGTTCGAAATCGCGAAAGCCTCGTATCTCGAAAAGAATCTGAAAGATAGGGCTAGATGATTGTTGTAACGCGGCTATACATATCACACGTGGCAAAGCTGTGATTTTTGTGTCCTGTTATATGTAATTAAGTACTCAAAATATACGGGACCTTAACGGGAACAATTAGTATCGAATGTATATTAAATGTTAGTCTAAGTTAAGTTATCCATGAGCTTATAGGTACTTAATTTCTCAAAAGACAAATAAAACCTACATAAATTTATCGTATTTCTATTTCTTCTCTCCGTAGCAAAATTTATAAAAAATAATTTAATATGTAATGATAATAATGCTCAGTGTTAAAGCAAAAAGCGTTTTTATTTTTGTTAAAGGATGCAATTAAAGAGTTCATGAAAAAAAGACGAATATTTTGGGACTAAGAAGCAAGCAGAAGAAAAGTTGTTTCAAATAAATTAAGACCATTTTTTCCCGGGGTCCCTAAAGTAAAACGCTTAGGTACCAAAATAAATATGCATGCGTTAGAATAACTTTAAGTACTTTTTTATGAAATATTATTTTTGCTGACCAAAATGGATAAATGCTCACCATTGAAATAGGAACAATAATACCAAATACTTCGAATTCTAATTTATACGCTAAATCCTTATCATAATTGTCAAACTAAGATTACAAACGTACACAGATTTTCAATTTTATCATAATAATCAATGCACTGTACTGCCTAAGATCTACCTGATTAAATACATTTTTAGTTAATTAATGAAACGTAAGGGGGAAACGAAAGCAAAGACGCTCATGGTTCGAACCACCGCACGAGCCGAGCGAGCGAAGCGGGCGTGCCGCAACGGCAGCTGGAGGACTTCTATTTGAATTGAATTGAGAATTGATTTGAAGGTTTTAATATTTATTAACTGTTTTCGTCATCAGCCCATATATGTTCCCACTGCTAGGACACAGGCCTCCTAAGAGGGTTCAGACGATAATCCACCACGCTGGCCAAGTGCGGGTTGGCAGATGTCACATGTCGTGGAAATCTTGTTTCTTGGACATGCCGGTTTCCTGACGATGTTTTCCTTCACCGTTTTAAGCAGTGGTGATGTTTGCCACATGTGCAGACAAATAAAAAAAAAAACAATTATTTCCTGCACGCTCGCCATTCTCGAACCCCGCTGATTTTGAAGTCCGAAGTTCTCACCTCTGAGCCACCACGGCTATTAAGTGTTTTATCACATGTTAATTAAATTTAGTAAGCACTAAACAAGTTCTTGCAGTAGCATTATATTGATTTAGTATAAAAAAAACACAAATATAACATTATATAATAAATACATAATATTTTGTAGCAGTTTTCACAAAACAGTTGGTGAGCATTTATCTGTTTTGTATTTCGAATTTATTGGAAGTAATATAAATAGATTTCTGATAGGCATTTTAATATAAGCTTCTGTTTAAATTATAAAAGCAAACTTGTACTATTCACTTATTTGTAAGTTTAAATATTACTTAACTTGACTATGACTTTTTTTGTTATAACCAAGGCAATGACACATAATAATATAGTATATTTTTAAGATGTGTTTTATTATTTATCTAATTACTACTCTAGTTAATTTTTATACATACTACGTAAGGACACATTGTTGTTAACTATTAGGCAACGATTAACCTGTGATTAAATTCGATTTCCTATCTACCTTTTTGGTTTTATTTTTTCTTTTAAACTTAGTCTTTTCTTTTAAATGTGTATTATTCATCATTATCACTTCTTTATATATAATCTTAGCTTTGTTACAGAATTATTACTTCAAGCAAATTTAAGAAGGTATCTTATCTTATTTATTCCTCATTTATACCAAAACCGTCAATAAATCTTATATACAAAAATGAGAAATCCCTGTATTTCAACTTATATTTTTTGTTAGAAACAGCAATGTTTTTTTAAATATATAAGATAACTAACTGCGCCCCGCGGTTTCACCCGCGCAAGTCCGTATCCCGTAAGAATATTGGGATAAAAAGTTGCCTCTATGTTATTCCAGTTGTCCAGCTATATACGTACCAAACTTCATTGCAATCGGTTTAGTAGTTTTTGCGTGAAAGAGCAACAAACACACACACACATCCTTATAAACTTTCGCATTTATAATATTAGTAGGATAGGATAGTATGATAAAATGGAAAGGAATTACTATATGTATGTTTTACAGATAAAAATTTACTCACCCGTACTTAAAAACTGCATAAAATACTTCTACGTGGATGATGACAACGGTATAGCCGATAGGTTAAAAATAAGATGATCAGAACTAGGCTCAAAAATAATCCTTTAACTTTACTATCCGTATAGAAAACCTCTAAATTTTCATCACTACAATTTTCGCAACAACTCATTGTTACGTTAAATCGAACAATTTCGGACTATTAATATA
>NC_052112.1:6780601-6853101 GCF_012273895.1 Zerene cesonia | reverse complement strand
ATCGGCTTACAAATGCACGTTTAATGTACGAATACTGAAATCACTTCAATGATTACATATCTTTCTTGGCTTCTCGGGAGACAGCAGTGGCATTTTCACTAAAATATTTGGCTTTGGCAACTTCGAACAGGACTTTGCTCATATTTTCACCAGTTTCGTTGACCATAAAGCTGAATAAACTCTTGGGGTTATTGAGCAGTATGTACGGATGGTCAAACTCCGCAACATGCCCTTTATCCATGACCACGACTCGGTCTGAATCCATGATAGTGTTCAGACGATGAGCAATTGTTAGCACAGTGCATGAAGAGAATATACCTCTTATTGTTTTTTGGATCAGGTCATCCGTTCTGAAAGTAAAAATATATATATTAATGTCATATCAATATACAATATGTTTAATATAGAACTTTAAGAACTTGAAATTGTTATGTGAGCAAGAACGATATGTTATTCAATTCTGTCTTCATAATTTTTAAAAATATACTTAATAGCGATGTAATTACTGAAACTTACTGTGGATCGACATTAGCCGTTGCTTCGTCCATAACAAGGATTTTATTAGAGCGCAAGATGGCCCTCGCTAAGCATAGCAGTTGTCGTTGACCGACCGAGAAATTAGAACCACCCTCGGTTACTTTATAATCCAGAGCTGGTATGGCATCTTTTAATTCCACCTGTAATAATAAAGCATATTAATCCTCTCTGACCTCATCTGACCAAAGTGTTAATAAGCGATTTGCTCTTTCAATATCTGCAGGAGATTTCTTTACTTATTTGAAGAGTTAACGGACCGCTGTTATAGAATTAGCGATATATAGAATTTGTTGCTGCAGAAATTTATGTTCATTATTATTAATTTAGTTATTAATATTTTATCATACCTGTTCCAAAGCTCTCCAAATTTCTTCATCACTGTATGTGTCAAACGGATCCAAATTGTACCTTAATGTTGCCGAGAACAACACTGGCACTTGTGGAATAATTGAAATTTTAGAACGCAGTACCTAAAAACATAATTAAAATAAATGAAATACATCAAAAGTTCATATCAAAATACATAATGCAATCTAACGTAGTAAATGCCAAATTCAAATAGGATTATAATTACTTACATTTTTCGCTATGCCGTGAGTATCTAAGCCATCAATTTTGATTTTCCCTTCGATAGTTGTGAGTCTGAACAAAGCGTATATTAGCGATGATTTACCAGCACCAGTTCTGCCCACTATACCGACCTGAATTACGTGTAAGCCAATTAGGGTCTATTATATAAATTTTATGAAAACGAATATGTAATCGAAATAATATTTTATATATTATAACATTCGAATGAAAAGAAAAAGAAGTAGGATACGTGTGTGATGGTTTTATCTAAATAAATTCAGGATGCTTTTCTTAAACATTAATAGAAATATTGTACACGATAAACACATTGCAAATACTTTACAAGGTAAGTAAATTATGTGTTTTAATAAACCATTTGATAATTAATAGACTTCATGCAACTTACTTTCCAACCACCTTGTATGTTGAAACTGAGATCTTTCAGCACTGGTGGGTCTTCCTCGCCATATTGTAAGTAAACATTTTCAAATTCCACATTTCCTTGTGTTGGCCAAACTTCCGGAGGCTGAGTTGCTAAAATACAAATATTTAATAATGAAACAGTTTTACCCGAGTACATTATTTCTAATGCCTGATGTCTAATAAATTAAAAATAGAAATATCTTAGCTGGAATGTAAACTATAATTGTATTTATTTTACATACATTAAAATTAATGCCCATAAAATTAACATTAATAGAGGAAAGTGGTGCGTCATTTTAGCTTTATCCATAATGATTTATGTTTTATGTAAGTGATATATTATCTAGAAAACATTTAAAATTGTTTAATTACTAACCGATACATTTCGCCGCATCTTTAGAATAGTATAAAATTTTCTACTTACGTCCATCTTCCATATTTTCTTCAGGTGGTAGGTTGGTGTATTCAAGTACACGTTCTACAGAGGTCATATGAGCTAAAAGATCTGCTGTAATCCTAGCAGCCATTTGCAAAATAAAGGTCATTGACATCGATTGACTGACAGCAAGACCCACGCTGCCTACAGGTATGGCATCACCTGAAATTTAGGCAGTTCAGAGAGTCAGAGATTCAGTTTTGCACGCGTAGTTAAGGGAAATTCCATCACCACGGTAAAAAGCTATCTATGTCACTCTCTAATCTCTTATATCCAGAAACAGAAATCACATGATAAAATCGCACCGTAATAGAAAGACCAAAATAATACTTACGCGTTTATAATTTAATACGGATACTTTTTATGTTTAGGTTTTACAAATATTTGGAATGACTTACCAAAATCTATGAAGAGGAAGGCTGCTATTATAACGCCCAAATATACCAGACCAATTGTGTCTAAGTACATTCCAAACGCGGAAGACCCACCGAGGAATGAGAAAAATGCGCTTGTGTTGAGATCCTAGGGGAGCAAAAAATCGTTTAGATTCCTAAGTGACATCCTTGCTTATGTTAGTAATAATATAAGTAAAATATACCGTAGTATTAACTTGCCTGGGCATCATCGAACATTTTTTGTAATCTATCTTGCGAATTTGAACTTCTTATGGTGGATAAACCGGTGATTGTAGAACTGAGCATACCAAATACGGGACTTTTTGCTGTTGAGATAAAAAAAAATCAACGTGAGCCATTTAAATGAGTAACCTACGTATTTTGAAGCATATGACAATACGTACTTGTACTTTCCAATCGTTTAACGGCTTGAGCTGCTTTCAGATACCATCTAAATAGGAATAAGAATATGACGAGTAAGATGACAGTCGGTATAAGTGTCCAAGGCAGCGCAGTAGCATTTAATACCAGCACGCTTAACGCAAACAAATACATTTGTATTGTTTCCAAAAAACTCCGAGGTAAGTTTTCATCCATGGCTCCCATATCCTTGGAGAACCTGTTCAAAACTCGACCTAAAAATGACGAGAGCGTTACATACTTTATACTAATTTTTTAAAATACATAGTTAAGGCGAGATATAGAAGAGGATTTTATCATAGATTCACGGAAACCTATATAGAGAATAAATTACCATTAATTTATTTTCTAGAGTAATCTGTTATATATGTACAAAAATCTGTTTTACTGTCTTTATTTTCTAGATATACAATGGAATCAATCTTGACAAAGCTTCTACCTTGGGGAACGAAATGTGATAAATTTTTAAACAATTATTCAATTAATGAATAGCTATCGGTCTTACCTGATGGATTCGTGTCGAAAAATCTCATTACAGCCTTAATTAGATTTTGAAACATATCATTGTGAAGATTTTTTGAAGCTCGAGAGACCGCTACAACGAAAGCACCAATTCTTGTATGTGTCGTTATCACAATAAATACAACTGTACATCCAGTAAGTATTAAATGCTGTCCTGTTGTTAAGGGCCCCATCTGTACGTCTAGCCCAGGGTCTAAAATACAATGAGTATATTTTAGACACGTATTTAAAGGAACAACAAATATAAATAAAGAATATGTGCACTTATGAAGCATACATATAATTTTTTTTCTTTGTTAATAAGTCCGTAACTACATACTAAAATATATGTTTAATTTGAGTTTAATTACATACCTCCTACCTCGCCTGGCAATAAGCTTTGCTCATATGCATCAACCTCATTTGTCCTGCGATATACAAACATTGTTAATAAAATATGTAATAGCAAAATAGATGATCGGCATTCGCATGTAATCTTTAGTATACATTTCTATTTAATTTGTTATGTATAATAAGAAAAAAAGTTACAGCTACTACATTTGTATTAGAAAATGTGGAAAAAACTTAGGTCAATGATAATTTTTCACACTGATATACTATTATAATATTAAATTAATTTCCAGTAATGTTAATAAAAGGCTTCAGACATACACAGTTTCAATGACGTTCCTGTTTTACAGAAAAGAACTATCATGTATATATGTCACAAATATAGGTTTTAGCTCACCAGTAACTCAGCCAATAGTCGAAGAATGTCGCCGCTGCTTGGGTTAGCAAAAGAGAAAAGAGTGTCATAGTTATCCAGAAGCTTGACCGTATACTTTGTAAATATTTAATTATCACTTCCCACTTCAAATTGCCCTTAGCTCTCTCTTCGGCCTCCAAAATTTGTTCTTTCATTATTTTAGATGCCTCCTCACTTCGCACCGATACTCTTGACATGCCGCGAATTATTTTGGGCTCTTCGATAGCCTAAAAGATAAAAAGGGAAGAAGTGAAATACCTGAATATGACACACAATATCACGGATGAATTATTTATAAAATAATTACATACCTTGGTAACTTCCTCTTCATCCGGGTTCCTTTCAAGCGACGTTAACAACGAAGAAAGTTCTTTTTCAGATTTTATCAAATCATTGAACGACCCTTGATTCTCTATAGCACCCTTAAACATATATTCAGTGTAACAAAATTAAATGCAGCTAGTTTATTATTAGTACAGTTTTTTTAATACAACGGAACTACTTACGTCATTTAAAACAACAATTGTGTCGGCAGCTTTGATGAAGTGTATTTGATGTGTTACTAATATACAAGTCCGTCCTCGAAGGTAACCTAGAATACACTCCTCGAATAGTTGTCGACCAACATTAGCATCTACAGCTGATAGAGGATCATCTAATAGGTATATATCGGCCTGAAAAAGAAAAGCATTTATTAAAAAAAAAGAAGTTAGTTTTAAAATGTTTTAGATATTTTCATAACATTATATGGATAATTTTCTTTTTGTACTGACCTCTCTATAAATGGCTCTTGCCAAATTGATTCTGGCTCTCTGCCCTCCCGATAATTGAACCCCGCGTTCGCCCACTAAAGATAAATCAGCATATGGAAATTGTTTAAAATCTGGTAGCAAACAACAGACTCTGCAAACCTAAGAAAAAAAATCTGTTTAATGATTATCCATTCTGAAACTCACTATTCATTCAATAAAAAGTTATACATAAGAGAAGGTTTGTATCAGCAATGTAATAAATACCTCATTATATTTTTGTTTATCGTAGGGCAATCCAAAAGTAATATTTTCTCTAACTGTAGCAGGATAAAGCCATGACTCTTGGCATGCATAGGAAACGCTTCCGTTTATTCTCAATTTTCCACTCACTACTGGCAATTCTCGTAGAAGAACTTGTAGTAAAGAAGACTGAAATTATTGTTTTATATAAATATATATTTCAAATTAGACATCTATACATCGTTACATATAAAATACCAACTAAATGCGATGATTAAGGAGAGTTCGCGAAGTTTTCTACCGCCATCGTCAATCTTTATTTTTTTATTGTGTATAGCTCGATAGCTTTATGTTATAACACTTCTGAACATGAATAAAAATGCATAGATTGTGGGAAGTTAAATGTAAACTATTCACATATCAAAGAACATTAATCTGTATGAAATGCTTGATTTTCGCACAAAGACACAATTTTTTTATTAGCATATATCAAAGCTCATTTCAATATTGAATTGCGAATATAGCTTTTAAGAATAGTTCTCACTGACCTTGCCAGAGCCTACAGATCCAATAACTGCACAAAGTTTGTTTTTACGCAGCCGCAAGGAAATATTTTGCAGCTTAAATGGAGAACTGGCATTTTCTGCCTCAGCCCAAGTCGCACTAACATTGTCGAGTTCAACTACGTATCCTTCAGATTTACCTGACACTGAAATAAGCATTTATGTTACGGCAATTCGTTTTACAATAACGTAAAAATTTAAATTTTATTCAACACATGATTATAATAAATTATATTCAAAGGCATGGCAGGCCTGCAAAAATTATCAAACATTATCAACATTGTATAGATTTAGAGCTATTTCAATTATATAAATTATTATACTTACTAATAGATAGTCGTGATTTATATTTCTCTTTTGGCAGAATTGATAAGTCTTCTCGTTCATCTAAATTATAAAACAAGAATAAAATTAATACATATTCACAATAAGTTTGATAAATTAGAAATTCTGATTGATAATGAATGTGTTTACCCATAACGAGAATTTCCTTTATACGGTTCAGAGATACTCCCAATTCGGATAAGCTAGCAATGGCCAGCGGCAAAATGAACGTCAAATTCATTTGAATTAAGTTTAAGTACAGCTTTATCGGGTACAACTGAAACAAAGTTTTTAATATCATTATTTCTACATCTATCTACATCTATTTTGATTTTAATACTTTTTGATTTGTTATATTTGTGTCCTCTACGATAAAGAATATGATTAATGAATTTTTAAATGTTGAAAAGCTAACAAAACAAAAAACGTCTATCCGGACAGAGCCGAGGCGAGCAGCTATTTTAACAAATAGTGTATGATTAACATAGCAATTTTGTTTGAAGCAAATATATTGTAATCTAACATAACTTTTTTTAAGCTGTAAAGAACTTATTTTACAATATATATTATATTAGATATAATAAAAGTAAGTACATACGATAGTGGCAGTCAGTAATTTTCCAGTCAATATGAGGGTGAGAGCTGTAATAAACAGCGTCGTCCGTTCAGCAAACATCATAAAGCCCAAGAATACACTTCGGACGAAAAGAGACTTCTTTAAAGCACTCACTTCGATTTCTCTAGCTAATGTTACAAGTTTTTGGAATGACTTCTCCCATGCATACATTTTGATGACCTGTCGAGAGGGGTATCAATTTGAGAAATAGATTTATTATAATTTTTATTAGAAATAACATTATTATTTACATTGCTTATTACATTTAAATAACATAATTAAAACTAACATTATTTTAAAAAAACGTGTTTTTTAATAACTTAATAAAAAAAATCTTGTAAGCATTTCCTGGACTCTATAAAACGTAAAATATAATGTATTTTTATTATTATTGCTATATTATATGAGTACAATAAAAGAAATGATGTTATAATTACCTGAATACCGTTTATAATTTCACTCATCAATTTAATCCTTCTGTCAGTTCTTTGTGCTACTTTGCGCCTTATACTTGCAGTAAGTCTCGTCAGAATAGCTACAATGCATTACAATACTTTATTTTAAACACTCTATCAAATAAAGAAAATAAAGAGAAATAAACAGTTTTCGTGTTTAATATGGCTGTTTTGTAAATACAAAAAGTTTAAAACCTATGTTAACGTACCAAATTTCCAAAATAACTTGATTTTGTTTCACAAAATCAGAATTGCAAATGTGTCATGACTCAATTTTATAATTTTCAAATACATATCTAATGTTCAATTTGAAAATTTCAGCCCCTCAGATAATCAAATTAAAAAAAAACTACACAGACAATTTAATTTATCTCTAACAGTATTGATATAACTTAAAGGACAAAATTACCTTGTACAGGTAATATCAATAATACGACGGCGAAAAGTCCCACGTACGGGGCAAAATCTCCAAGATCATACAGCAAATACAACACTACGGCAACTTGTATTGGGACCAACCATAGATAATGTAAGAACATAAAAGCTTGGTCGAATCGCACCAAATCGTTTGATAAGATATTGACTAATTTTCCGGCAGCAACATGACCCAACGAGAGTTGACTCATTCGTAAAACCTGTAAAAGTAATCAATAGTATATTAATACTGATATTATATCAACATTCGATTTATCAAAACCTTTAGTGTAATGTGCTGGGAGGAAACAAACACAATTAAGAAATTTATGATTCATCAATATACGTAGCCTTGCCATAAATATTGTAGCAAAGGATAACAAGAAAGAAAGGCCAACGGGCGACATAAGAAATTCAAGCAATCTGACTGTAACCAAGTAGGTAACACTGCGATAGTGAGAGAATTTTCCATCAGTTGCTTTTGTTTACATTCTTTATATCGATAAGTTGGCCTTATTATAATGTCTCTAAATAAGTTCAAAACGTTCGTTATTAATAACGCTTGTGAATCGATCTTGATTATGAAACATTTGTCAAAAGACATCAAATTATCTTGATTGACTTGTGGACTGATGAAAATGGATGATGATTGACCTTTTTGACACAAATAAGAGCCTAGATCCTCCTTAATAGCCAACATCTACTAAACCATCACTGAAGTTGGTTAATGTTCCCGATATACTCTACTGATTGGGAAGCTTCTATGGAGCTGGGCTTTTGGTTTTTTGAAGATTCTTCAATATTTATTTATTTTCGTCAGTATTTCTTATTTATTTTACTTATGACCGCACAAGCGTTTCTGTCACAAATTTATTTCAACTAATAATAGATAAAATGTAACACTATTTATGGCCAGTTTTACTATAATACTGACTAACTTATATTATAAAATTAGAGTGATAATATGTGCGACAATATAAAAATGTATAAAAAGAACCTGACCTTTCTGTAAATTACAGCGGAGAAGGCGATTTTCAATTTTAAACTGAAACGGTTAACAAATAGAGTATTATGGTGTTGAGCCATTATACCAATGTAGTTGCATGCTATCATTGCAAGTGCGTAGTATCCGGCTTCCGCTTGTGTAATTGTTGCATTTACTGACCAATACGATAGCAACGGTGTAAAGAGCAGTGGTTGTATGGTCCTGTTTGAAAATAATAATATGTCTGAATAAATCACAGAACGCATTGAAAGAGTACGTAAGTACTATGTAGGTACCAATATTGTACTACAAATAATTAACAGTTTTAAGTCATAGATCCACGCGAGTGTTAAAAGCAGGATGTTTTAAATTAAATTCCTGATGAGATATATATAAGAAGTGGTAAACATAGATTATATTTATATAATTGATCTATATTTGCCACTTCTCGTTTCACTTTTTGTTGAAGGATATAATCATAAAAAATCTAAATAATAATCACTATTAAACCTGGTATAGAAAAAAGTACCAAAATTAGTCATAGGCTTCATAAGCCTTAAAGAATTTTGCGGACTGAAAGAAACTTAAAACGTGACAGAAGCCTAGCTTTCTTCTTTCTTAGATAATATATTTTTTAATTTTTTATCGCTGACTAATGCTAAATTATAGTTTGAGCAAAATAATTTAACCACGTCATGATGACATGCATTAATTTAAATATAATTAACATTTGTCGAATTATCTGTATGAACCGCTTTCTTATCAATATCAGAAAGATAAAGAAGAACTTAATATTATATTATACCTTGTTGCTGTATTTATGATTAGCAAAATGGCTCCTGGTGCATAGTCGAGCCAAAAATTCTTAATAATAACCCGCCATACTGATGGTTCGCGACCAGCTTTTTTTGCTCTGTCGTATTCCTCCAACCAACACCTATAAACCAAAAATAATATTGGATCATACAGTAATTTCTTATCATAATTATACTCGCGTTTTGTGTTTGATAAAACGTAAAAACAGTATGGACATACAGATAACGAAATAAATAAAACATACTTGAAATGATAACTTAAACTATACTTATATACAATAATATATTATGCTACAGAACATAATGTATTTTACAACTAAACAATAACCACAGAGACCAGTGGTTAGGTAGTTCACATGGGCGAGGATGGTTTAGTGGTGCAACCCAAGCTACCCACCACCCCACTACTAAAAGTTGAAAATTTAAAATTTATTGAATGTTGCCACATTCATTTTTCATATTTTTTTATTTAGGCTGTACAAATCCACCGCTGAGAGTTTTTATTCTGGGTTACATTCATACACTTTCCTATAAACCATACACCATGCACTAGTCGTTTTCTTTTTGAACTACTCCTCAAAAACTGAACTGTGTCTACAACCGTAACTATCCAATATCTATACATATAAGCGGGGGACAATATAATTATTTCGAAGGTGATGTATTAAAAAATGAAATGACGAGCTATACGTATCTAAAGTCATAAAAATGTCTAAATGTTTAAAATCCAGGAGAAAATTTTACGAGTGCTCTGATCTATATCAAATTTAGTACAGAGATAGAGGTCTTGTCTAATATGGTACAGATAACAAGTCTATATAACACTTAAGCTACTTTTTAGCATGCTGTATTATTGTTGTACCGGATTCTCCCAGACTCAATTTTCCCCTTCTTAAAATAGGCAGATTTAATTGAAACTTTGTACACTTATCAAGGATCAGTGACAGTTCATAAGTTTCTTTTATTAACATGCTGATTAGGATCGTCAGAATCAAATAACATCCCTAAACTCATATTCTGGATAAATGGAACGATTTAGTTTATTCTAGACAAGTAAAGTCCATCTCAAGTCCCAGTGTTATTAATATTAAATAGAAAGATAACCAATGAAGAGAATCAAGTATTCCGGTACACGAAATAAGTTCGCTTCTTAGAAATTTATTTAAATGGAAGTATGAAGGAAAAGGTTTGATCATTTGAAAATTTGAAATGAGATTGACCATTGTGCATAAACGTTCGACTTCATATGCTTTTTCAACCGAATTCGAAAGGATGCTATCAATTTTATGTGTTGTATGTAGTCTTAGTCTATTACAGCTTCGAAACACGTGTGCTAAATATTCATAAATGTATGTATGTATGAAAATTCTCGTTCCAATGTGTTAAGATTCACTGAACTAATTCAGGACTTTTGTGCATACATTTATTTAATTATAAATATGTCAGTTCAAACATAATTGCTTATATCTTTTCCGTGTAAGTAGCTCCCGAGCGAATTAATGGCCTTAACAAATATGCATTTATTAATTTTGTAGGCACGGCAATGCAACAATGATCTTGGCCTCGAATATCAAATTGTTCGTAATTATTGTTTAATTTGTAACAACAAAAAAATGTGCACAAAGGATTTAAGCAGAATTCAATTATATTCAAGAATTATCTTATAATCCCTTATTATATATAAAAGCAGCAATATACAGAATTGAACAGATTTCAACGAATCTGTCATTTGAAAGGGGGTGAAGAGCCTGGAGGCCGACGAGACGCAGTTTTCTTTGTGAATGCTATATGTTTTCCCTCTATTTAAGAACTTTTAAACCGATTTTAATAAAACTTGTACTAGTCCCTATGTTAGATCTTATCCACATTATTAAAAAGAAATCATTCTACTTACAGTTGTTGATAAATGCGTTGACAAACATATATTCATGAAACTTGGCACACGTGTTCAGGTGATTTCATAGACTAACATATCCTAAAACTGTGTAATTTTGACAATATCATATACATATCGAATTGATTATTTTTCCTTGGATCCTTTTTTGGAGTCGGATAAACATAACAGTGAATCTTGTGAACATTTGTCAATTAATTTATTAGCTACCTTCGCTTTTTATAATATTTGCAATATAATAAAAATAATTTGGTATCATTTGTAAAACATCAAACAGCACTGAAAATGATATTGCTGGAATATGTCTAATTCAATTCCTTTCTTACGTTTTTGGCAATTGTCTCGTTAAATATGTTCAACGAACCTTAAGAATTTATCATTAATTTAAAAAGTCTGTTAAAATCCCTTTTCAATCCTTATTAGTCATTCAGTTAAATGAAATTGTATTTTGTTAATTCGATTTCTCCTTCAAAATTTAATTAAAACGAGATATTTAGCTAAAACATTCTTAAAAAAATCTAACACGAAATGGAAAATTTTCTAGAAGCAAACCGAACACAATAAAAAAACAAAATAAGAATATGTTATATTACCTTTCTAATTTGTCACCAAGTCGAATGGAATCGTAGTATTTATTTGGAATAATGAGATCATTTTCTTCGATATCTCTTTGGTTTCCTTTATAAAATATAGGGCAGACCCAACAAATGAAAAGTCTCGATAATATGTTGGGTTTATTACGTTTTCGTTGCTCTCCATCGGATTTTATATTGCCGTTCATTTTTAAGGATTTTTTGTATACAATTGATTAAACATAACGCTAAAAACGCCAAATTAAGACATTTACACTGTTAACTCAGAAGTAACTCGCACAATACTGATTAGTAGCAAATATAACCGATAACGTTACTAATAAAGATATTGTTAATCAATAGGTACAGCACAAAAATATGAAGATAACATAATACGTATTGGAGACGTTATGTAAAGGTAGGGAGCTCTAATAAAAACAAGGTGCTCTACATTTGAAACTTAGTCGATTAGACATTGCGTGATATGTAGAGTTATGCCGTAATTATAACTACATATATCACTTTTGCTATGAACATAATGTATCTAAATATTTATCATAGTATTTATATACGAGTATATGAAATTGTTATTCTGTACTTGTCTGGTATTGTTCAGGGATACGGTCCGTATTTCTGATGCTATATTTAACCATTAACCAGTATGACCATGATTAGTCCCTCGAGACATTTGCTTACGTCATATCAATACATAAGTGTGAATAATAATGTATTTTTGTTATTTTATTTTTTTCATTACTGGTAATAAAGAAAGAAATATTTTAAATGTACAAAACATGATAATGTACTTTATCGAATTTTGTTATTCGATTCTAATGTTTAAAAGATCGTCGTATAATGAATAGAACCTATGGTCATCATTCAATGAATTATAAACGTTCCCAGAAACGAATTTGAATTAGACTTCTACGTGCGGCGGCGTTCTTGTGAACTTGTATCAATTACTAATTATTTGTAACGATATTTTTATTATATATATCAAATTTTTTAAAGGAAGTTTATATTCGTATGTATGTAATTTTTTGTGTATTTTTAACCATATTTTCGGCAATTGTGAATCGATTTAATAATATATGTGGTCATTGTTTTGCTTTATTTTTTTAATTCAACTTTGTTTTATTAAAAGGTTTAAAAAATCACGCTTAAATAACAGGTACGAAATGACTGAATAGCGAAAGCGAACAATTCAAACAAAATAAAATTTATTTTTCATAGGTCGGACGATGAGGAAATTTGCCAAGTTGTTTTAAAGTATGTTTTGAATAATTCTACTAATTTAAGGGAATTAAGGTACCTTCGCTTATCGGTACCTTATTTTTGACCTATTTTGACCGGATAAAGTCGCTCACATTTTTATCTCGTCTCGTTATCCTTACTTTACATAGTTATTTAAATGATCGACGATAATTCCTTAAGAGAAGGAGAAGAAATTAAACAATGTTTCATTATAACATCACCTTTAATATAACACATAAATATGATACTGACAGAAGGACCTAAACGTTAATTTAAAATTTTACTTGACTTAGGTACATTATTCTTTGAATGTATCGGGCAGACTTGTGAATACAGTGAATCGCATGTACACTTACGGTTCTTCAAATTACTTTCAATATTTTCAACAAGCATTTTCACGTGACAAATAGGAACCATGTTACAATCGCATTGCGACCCAGACCTTGATAAGGTTATGTCACTACTTTCTAAAATATTATGTGATGGTGTGCTATCAACTGGCAAAAATAAAGAATTGTAAAGTGTGTTTTTATTAGTTTCTATATCATCTTCGTCACAAGCGTTAGGAATTGTAACAAAGCTGGAATGGCATGAAGGTTCTATGTCGTCATGCTTGTTATACCCTGAATTATGGATTGTATTTGTGTCCATATTACTTGTTTTAATATTTTTAAATGAATTCTTTAAAGCCAAACCTTCCTCCTCGCGAATACTAGTCTGAGTTAAGCAAACATCTAAAGTATTAATAATAGGTGAAGTATTAGTATCTTGAATTTTATCGTCATTATTTCTAGATTCCATACACATATCAGTATAATTAAATTTTACATAATTTTCAGAAATATTTATGAGCTCAGACCTCGCTTTCGGTATTGCGCGCATGATGTAAGATAATTTTTTGGGTTGAATATCATTTTGAAGCGAATTCCAGATAAAATTAATTTTCTCATCATTCGTTTCCAGTTGAGATTTCGTGCATACACAGCCAAAATGGTCGCAGGAACAATTTAACGTATAACCAATGTATGGCAAATTTCGTTCAAAGTCGTTTAGAATTTCTTCCGAACGAATTGATGATTTTCCAGAGTTATTATCACAATACTCACTATTATTATTATTATACATTTTAGATTTGTGATTAATGCTTATACTATCGCCTAATACGTGTGGTTCCGTTAATGTATACCGACAATCGCAATCAGTCACGTAAAGAGAATTAATTTTGCAAGAAGTAACTTTTTCTACCATTTGCACGTAAGCTGGAATATTCTCAAATGCACTACACGACTTGTTTATCATAACAGGATTGGCTGATATGGAAGTATCTTCTTTAATGCAATGCAATTGGTCCTGAAAATTTTCTTGTGTTTCAAAATGAACATTGGTTTTATTATTCTTAACATCAGTTGGATTCTCATTTGTTGGAGATGATTTTATTTCACATATACATAATTTTTTTAATCTCTCAAAATCATTATCAATGAGGTTGCTTACTTCCTCTAAAACATTCGGTAGAATCATTTCTTGATTTGAAGTATGATGGTTCTGTAAGCAAGAACATTGAACGCGAGATATCTTCATCCTTAAGTACTCTTGTAAAAGTCCATAAGCCCTTGACCAATTACCGTCTGTTTTAGTATCGTGTGAACATTTACACGATAATTGATCGGTACTTTTTATTATGAAATCCTTAATTTTTGTTAAAATAGTAGAATACAATATTTTTTCGTCTTCCGGTTTTATACACGAAGACCCACAGTTACTTTTAAATTTATTTATCTTTCCCCTTAAATATTCTTCGAGTAAATTAAATGTGTTAAACTCTAATTCCTTTATTTCATCTTTATTTTTGCAACAAATGCAAGACTCATTTGTTGTTTTTGATACTTTTGCAATGCTAGAACTACTTTTTACATCATTTTCAATTTTGGAAGTGACATTGAAATTAACTTTAGGCTCTTGGTTTATATGATCAACATCGCTATAGATATTGCTATGAACTAAATTTGAATTTCCAACCAAATCTTGTGCAAAATTTTTCGTTTTATTGCATAGTATACTATTCTTATGCAAACTCCTATTCAATGTTGGTTCCGTATTCTTTTGAACATCATATAAAGTTGCTCCCAAGAATTTTATATCATAGTCACAATCAAATGAAAATAATTTTGAATCCTTAACAATTTTACTTACAAATGAACCATTTTGTCCGACATATGTTTCCTCATTTCTCATGCTACTTTTTGCATAATCTGAACTGGGGAGCTTCACAGAATATAATTGAGATTCCTTTTCGTAAGTTGTTTGACTAAAATTTTGTTGTTGTACGATATTTTGATCTACACTTTCTACACATTGACACGAACTTGTATTAATGCATTTAAAATTTCGTAATGATACATTTCCATCGCTCAAATTTTGTTTTGTCATATTTTGGGTACAGATGCAATTGTTATTACTTTTATCAAGATTAATTGTAGCCATATACTCGGAATTGACTACAGGTAAAAATTCATTTGACTTTTTAGGATTTATCCTATTGGTCATCAAAGACTTAAAGGTTTCATCATTAGTTTGGATATTTGATAAATTATGGGCTAATTTCTCGGCTAAAGGTTTTGTAAAATAATTGACTTGCTCTAAATTGTTTTCAATAGTACTATTTGTGTTTGTAAAATGAGTAGATTTTTTCTCTATTCCGTTTAATAGTGGACAATCGTCTATATTAAATTTCCATTTTTTTAATACTTCTAATAGTCTATCTATGGAGGTGTTGGATGGAATTTTATGCAAGCATATGCATTCACTTGGACAAGGTTTATTTTTTTCTTTTTTCTTAGAATCAGTTTTATTATCTGATATCCGCGACAGAGATATTTGTGTTACAGGTTTTGACAATTTTATACTAGAAGATACTTGGGTAGTTGTATTCATCACTTTTCGGTTCCAATTTGACGCTGAAATGTGACTTACTTTTGGTGCCTTATCTGTTTGTTCCGCACATAAACATAAATTGACAGCCAAAGACTGTTCTTTCTTTTTATTTGTAAACTTATTTGCAGACTTTTCTATTCGACCACTTTGATTGTATATCAACAGCTTATTGGTCTTCTTTGAAGAGTTTATGTCCAACTGTTTTTTCTTCGTTAATCTTTCTACGGAAACGTTCTTTTTCAATGTATTCAATTTATTTTTGCTATCTTCTTCATATTTCATAGGCGAATTTGGACTATTTACCGATATCTGTTTGTTGTCTTTTTTCTGGAAATGAAAGCTGAATTAAAATTTGTATCATAATTCAATCGAAAGTAAAAATATGAGATAAAAAGGCAAAGCAAATTTTTGGTAAATTAAGTGAAATCTAATATATTGAAATTCTCACATTCATTGAAGCGACAATTTTATTATTACTTACTTACCGAAGCACGTTGTATTATTTTAGTAATTTTTTCTTCCATTTGCCGCAAATCTGCCTTTTTAATTGCATCCTACAACCAGCATTACACATAAAAAGTTGAAAATAATAATCCACCAATCATTTTAACAAAAAAATTAACCAAAACAGAAATACCTTTTTAAGATCCTCTATTTGATATTTGAGATTAGTAACATCCTGTATAGTGCGCTTCAAATAATTCGATGAGCCCTCATTATTTTTGCGCGACGAACTTGGTGGAATCGGCGTTTTCACAAGACAAGGATATACAGCTGCATCTGCAAAGAAACATAAATGATTTATTTTCATTACTTTATTGGAAATATTCAAGACCATTAATCGTTTTCATAAATATGTCTTACTGTGCTGTGGTTTGCATTCGCACGGTGGAGGTCCAGAAGTCATAATGTCTTTGGCTCTCTGCGTTAACCTGTCCGCTCTCTCCTGAAACAGCTGTTCGGCCAGCTCTGTAGCCAGCTTTTGCGCTCGCCGTTCTATAGCACGCTCCTGCCATCCTTCATTCTCCTCTTCACCTGGATCAGGAATCATCCTCGCTTGATCGGCACAGCTTGCTCCTATCCACTAAAATAAAGCATTATTAGTATGTATTCCAATTTAAGTCAAAAAAGCCATCAAGAGATCTGATGTATTGAATGAATTGAAAATTAAAAATCTGTGACCTTATTCCAAACACAAACTTATAACCTCGCTGTTGTTCGGAGTCGATAATAGAATACCTACAAAAAAATCTTCTAATTATCTTTAATATGTAAAGTGTACCCTGTAACACTTTTAATAAAATAGAAATAGATTAGTGATTACTATTTGCTTAAGTTATTTATTACGAGCTATCAGTAAGATTACGTGGAATAACAGATGGATATAATATAAAAAGCAAACCTTCGCATGATATTTCTCGATTGAGGTAGCGATAGCGATATCTAATTCACCGATGAGTAATTGCGAAAAGAAATTCCGCAAATTTGCCTTGACAATAGTCGCACGATCCCAATTGTGCCGGTCCTCTAAACACTTAAGCAGCTGACAAGGCATGGAGCTTCCAGTCCCGTTCAGCTCTGATTGCAGACCACTAAATAGGTCGGACAGCAAATTTGATAGAAGTTGGCTGCGAAGTGACGTACAAGAGCACGAATCCTAAAACATTGGTCTTAGATTTTTATCTTTTAGTTTTTAAAAAATATGGAACATAATATCACAAAGTCATTGTGTGACGCATATTATATTACTCACACATTATTATATTATTATATTGAGAAAGATAAAGATTTGTATTTGAACGGAACGGAAAGCTGTATTTGAACGGATCGTAATAACGATATTGTGATGATTGGTTTGCATAGATAAATAATATTATGTCATTTTTTTCAAGAGATGATAAACGTAAATGAAATACAAATTTTGTATTGTAGTATAAAAATTAATAACAATATAAATTTTGTATATATACATACTTCTTTATTACTATAAACTTCAATAAAAAATTATTCTTGTTTTAATATAGGTTAATTCAAATTTCGTTAGAAATGCAGGGAACTTATTTTTGTTTTCAGTAATAAGCTAGTGTCTTAAAATAACAATTAATATTATTAATTTGTAGTATTAATAGGTAGTTTTACTACCCTCCCTTTTACTTTGTTCAATCGTTCAGCTTTAACTAGAGTAGTAGGTGCTCTCGAATGCGCTCTTACTTGCCTGGAAGTTTTTTGCATTGACGCGATACCTACGAGACTATTTGGTATTGTTGTGCAAAGATAAACAACCATAAATTATTTAGACATTGCACATAGACTCAATTGCAATCATATCATACTCGTATATACTTGTATCAGTATACAAATATTATATCACTTACCAATATCTTATCTTCAGGTATACAATGACACAGAGCAGCGAGAGATGGCGTACGCTTCACCTCCACAGCAACGTCAAGAGGCAACTTGCATTGACACTCGATCACTCTGTTCTTAAGCTCCATCAATTGATCCACTTTTTTCTTTAACTCATCTACTCTGCCTTGCATTCGATTGTCGCACATGTCTTTACAACCATCTAGGTCTTGAATAATTTCCGCTTTTTCTTGCCGCAAATCGTCTAGCTATATAATTTGGATAAATTAATTACTTACTGCATTGTTATACAATACTCTAAATATTATTGGCATGCTATGTATGGTTCTTATAACATCTATTGATAACTTAACTTATTACTACCCTGAGTCTTTCTCCAAAAAATCTTAATTTTAGTAATGAAAGCAGCTTATATTATATTAAAAAGAGAACTTTGCTTACCATCCAAATTAAACTTTATCAACTATATACTATATCAATTTTTTTCCAGTAATTGAATGGGAAAATAATTGATAAAGTATTTGTTTGGTTTATATCTCCATTTTCTGTCATGTGATAGTAAATAAAACGTAATTAATGCAAATACTACCGCACAATCATAACACGTGTTAATAATATATCTCAATTGATTCACAGAGGTATCTATGATATCTTATTTCTTAGAAATCAATTTAAAGAAACATCAACATTCATACATCGTAAAAGTAAATTGGAGTATATTAAAACTAATTCCTTAAGTTACACGTGAAAATGATTTGGGTGTAGGTACTTTGATCGCTAAATTTATAAGAAAAATTTTTTGAAGTGTACATATGACAATTGCCAATGTTCATGAGCTTGTATTTTAATAAGTAATTACTCACAAAGAAGAGTTCACTTTTCTACATTTTTTAATATTAATATTTTGTAAAATAAGTTGAATAACCAAATAATAATTATAAAGAATGTGATATATAACAGTTTCATTAGCAATTAAACATTTAGCATAATAGGTACAGAAGTATTTCATAATATTTTATGCTGATATCGTCGTTATCACACGACAATGTTTTTCACCACTTCCTGTAATTATTCCCAAAACGGCTAGAGGATTATCAGCCAAGAAATACATATCTTTGCTTATATTATAAAGTTTGTTGTTGTTGTAAAGAGTTTGTTCTTATGTTGAACACGTTAATCTCAGGGGTCCGTTGCGATTTACAGAAAAAATTTAGAAAAGTGGCAAACAGGGTCCTATAATGTTTTAAATTTTATCGGTGGAGAAACGTTTTTAATTTTTTTTTTTTTTTTTTTCTAAAAAAACCGGGGGATTTGGAAATACTCAAGAACGTTAGATTTTGATATTTTGAATGCTCTAGCATATAACTGAAATAAAATTTAACTTATTAGTTATTGATGAATTTCCTCAAATTATAACAGGTAAATCCGTGGGCATAATCGTCTGTATTTAATAAATGAGACTGATAAGACAAATCGTTTGTTTTGTTGCCAATCGAAATAAGATAAACGAGACTTGCCACTATGTCGTAGCACGAGTACGTATTTGAAAAAATTCATTAATAACGAAATGAGACCCTTACTTCAGCCTTAATACGGTTGTTATCAGCTTCTTCAAGCAACAACTGTTTGGAGACATCAGTTATTTGTTCTTTCAAGGCGGACAGTTCTGAGCGCATCGCGCGTTCCGCCTCAATGGTAAGGCCACGAGTTGAATCGACTTCGCTCTCCAAAGATAAAACTTTGCGGCGAGCTTGCTCTTCCTTATACTAGTATAAATAAGAATGTTTTTTGATTGATGGTGTTATTATGATATCATAGCTGTTAATACATTGTATGTACATTGTTACGGCGAGTCATTCTGGTTGGATAAGGGTTATTAATGTAAATTAAACTATTTTTTAATGATAGGTGACTGAGAGTCATTGTAAAGACAAGAGATATTTATACTTTATTTGTTTCTTGCAATCCCAATCAGATTCTAAATGTACCCCTAACATTTGAGAATGCCTCCTTTGCTTTGTACCAATAAGTGATTATATCTAATTCTGAAAAAGAATGTTAAAACTTAATTTAAAAATTTTTCATAATCATATCAAAATGGAATTTTAGTGAATCATATGGTTATCGATTAATCTAATAATCCCTAATGCTTCATATAAATAAAACAAGATCAAACTTATTAGAGGTTTGATCCATGATACGTATGTACCATTAGCTCCCTATCCAACTGCACAGCTCTACACTGTTGCTCAGCCACAGCCGCGTCCCCCTGCGCCGCTTGCTCACTCAACCTGAGCCGCTCGCAAGCCCTGTTACACACTTCCTTTTCCAACTGAGTGAGACGACAGCGTTCCTTCTCCGCCGCATTGCCTTTGTCCTTTAGTTTCTGCGCCAGCGCTGTTGTTGCGCTCTTGTACGTGTTACGATCTTCGATTAGCTTATTGATCTGCAAAAATAGCAGTTTACAAAAGCTGATGTTTAGCTGATGTACGACTGTTTAGGTATGAACAGTTATCTTTCCTTTTGACGTGACAACGTCTTAAATTAGGTTGCGGCTCGGAGGCACTCATGAAAAAGTGTAACGCCAGGTAACGTTACGATGAGTCACCGAACTATGATCGGTCCGCCGCGCAAGCAGCACTAGAGAATTAGGCGCATTGAATCGGCGCGTGCTTGTCTCTGTCTCTGTCTTTTTAGTAAACAAAATATATTTTCTATAGTTAAAATTTTTGCAATTCTTATTTTCATTCAATTCCTTGTTCCTATTGTGCAATTTAATAATATTCATATCAATAAATATTCTACCGAGAAAAAGACGTTGTCACGTAAAATCTTCGCCCGTAAAACCGACTTTACAGGCAACCATTTTTTAATTCCAATATCTTTAAAACTGTTTTTATGATATTGTTCAGAAGCGAGTGTAGTTCAGAAGTTTCAAAGATTTTTTTAAAATCATCAGAATCATTATAAAGTGAAAATATCATAACTTTCATATATTCTTTTAATGTATACAACAACAATTATTAGAAATTAGACGATAAAAAATACATAAATTCATACCTAACTCGACGTTTTTAACATTCTAAATTATATACGCGCAAAAAGTACTATAATATTAATTGCTAACACAAATTCGTAGGGGTAAAAAATGATTTACATCATTAATCCATACTTATAGTATTATTATAATATATAAACGTGCAGAGTTTGTTTGTTTGTGTGTTTGAACGCGATAATTTAAGGAACTATTCATAAATGATCAGCCATCATCATACTCTAACTAGGCCCAATTTTTTCTTAGTTAATCGGAATCTACCTCAGACTTTTCGACCGCACGCTCATTATTCAATACAATATGCTAGTTTTAGAGTTAAGCTAACAGCACGCTGACCGTCAGTGCTGACAGCCGAATTCAATTGATCAATTTTTCAATCTTGATCAATATCAAAAAAGAGACAGTTTATTGGAAAGTTTTGTTTGCAGTCTAGGAGTTTATAACAAATAATATTACGTTTATTGCCCCTTTTGCGCTATTGCCTTAAAGATTTATTTATCATGCTTGCATAATAAAACTCACGCTCATCGTTATAAACGTAACTTAATTAAATATGTAACTACTACCTATGTAATTATCATCTCATCGTGATTAAAGAGTTTGAATATAAATATTTTTTATGTCAATATATTTTTTCAAGATTATTTTATATACTATATTGTACATATTTTATTATCAACTATAAACTTTATGACCTGAAATCTATTTTTATTAGTTATTTTCAACTACTTTTTTTAATATAAAGGTCCAATTTAGTTCCTGTTACAAACAGGATGGCGACCTTTGTACTAAAGAAAAGCTGTCGGCAAACCCCAATAGCATTTTCTTCGCAAACACTTGGAACGGATACAAATTTAATAATGATATAAACGCGTACTCGTTTAGATATGTCCTCTTCCTTCTCTTCAGCGAGTTTCAGTCGCCTCTGATAGCCAGATTCTAGATCCTTCCAGGCTGCCTCGGCCCGCTCGAGCAGTTCCACTCTCTCCGCCTCCCGACGAGCCAGTCTTGCAGCTCGTTTCCTCAAATCTTCCGTCGTCGCACCCAGCTCTGTTAAACGTTGTATACACGCAGAGTCCATGCAGCAAGCCTAAAAGATTTATTTATCTTTATGGTGTTATAAAAATAATTGTGTTTTTTATCTTTTCCATGAGAATTCTATTCTTGAATCTCTAGGTCGTATAACTTATACAATAGCCACTGCTAAAAGAAGTGACTAACGATAATATACATAAAAAAACAATTTTCAGATGTGCTAAAAATGTTACCCAGCTTTGTTTATAAACTCTGTTGTTTTAATGTTATGTAGGTATTAACAGAAACTGCAAATAAACAAGTCCATATTTTACCTACTAGTTATACGAGGAATTCCAAAGAATATCTACAAACAGATCTCATTCATGTTTTATGATATCGATATGCAAAAATTTTGGTTAACAAGTTTTATAGTTGCAGCTATTGATTAAAATGTTATTTGTTCATTTACATGGATTAACCAAGTGTTGCGTTTTTACGCGGGTCATAAATCTAATTCGCGGGTCAAGAATCTAATTGAGAAAGCTTCCAAATTACATATATAAATAGCCATCATTTTAAGTATATATCTACATTATTTTTTCATAATATTTCACTAGAGTTAAGACATTAAATAAATGAGGTTGACAAAGTAAGTAACACCTAAGGGTGTCTATAGCATAGTCCAAATACGTACAGCATCAATTTTGTTCATTATGTCCTTTTGGTTTTTTTGTGGCTTTTTAGGTTGATGACGTGCACAAGGATTTTCCGCGCGCATCACGATTTTCGTTTCCACTGGCAGCCTCACTACCGGACCGATTACAGGCGAAGTGCCAAAGCTCGCAGAATCCACGCCTTTACTACATTCAGAGATATCTATCCCTTGATAACAATGGTTATCTTTAAATATCAACTTCTTTTTCTCCTTATTGTATTCATTTTTCCTTCGATTCTCATGTATAAACCTGAAAAAGCCATCACATTCTTCTAATTTTAACAATTCAGACAATGAGTCACCGTGACCGAGTTAAAGAAAATGTGCATATCTATAGAAAAAGTCTAAGAATACCTAGGTAACAAGCAACGTTATCTAAGTCAATGGTATGGTCTAGACCTAGTGCCCGCATCAATTTTCAGCTACTTATCATAACGGCTAACAGAAACCAATTAAGGTATCTTTCCATATCCTATTCTATTAGTGAATGGAAAACGTTGTATGTATTTTTTACAATTGGAGATCTTACATTAACAACACATTACAGGCAGAAATCTTTCGATGTAGCATTTAAAAACAGAAATTTTATTTTTTTTATGATTCATGTCTAGTCGACGAAGACCGAGCAGTTTTGGTTATAAGTATTACGATCGTAAATAAATCCTAGGAGTTTAAAAATAGTACCGTGCGAAGAAAATTACAAACATAAAAAAGTAACCTAGCTCCGGTCATTACCACGACGGCGATGTAGGTTTAAAAAGGAATAAGCTGCCACTTCATCGGATACAAAACCTGATATCTGGTTTCTTTTTCTTGTTTAATCTGTAAGCACTAGCCGGGCATAACGATTGCGCGCGCATTCGTAACAGGCGCATAACCCGTTACACAAATATACTATTTTTTATTGTCTTAATTTCTTATACTATATAATTGTGTCAATACCACTCATCTAGTTGGTACATGTGTGCACGACGCAGACATATACAAATACACAATGCATTCAATACAATACCATATGCTCGTATGTAAACCAAACGTGTGTAAATAAGCCTTTAAAATTTAAAGGCTTAAACAATATGCATTATCAATTAATTTGTTAAAACATACTGTAGTCTGCATCGGTGTACGTACCGCGAGCTACGTAAACACACAAAGCCTTTCTTTATAATCTACTTAAATGTAAATGATCTACGTATGGTTGTTTTTGTACTGAAGTACGCAAGTGCAATCAAATTGTAAAGATAAGGGGAATATTTCAGTGTAATTTGTTTTTTATTTAATATTAAACCTTAAAACTTCTGCCACGTTACAGTCCCACTTTTCTTTAATTACTTCGTCGTTTTACTTATAATAGATTTTATAGGTAAAAAGAGTAAGATTTTAATATTTTTACTGATATCGGTAACGTCAATATAATTGAAATGTTGGAAACAAAGACGAAAGGTTTTTATTTCGTAAAGTAATTGAATACTTATTCGAATAGTAAGGAGTTAGAGAATCTCTTGAAAATTAAAAAAGATACATTACTGATATAGGCTTTCAACGCGACTATGCCCCAGCCGTTGCCAAGCCAATACAGCACAGGCGAGATGCTGATCTTCTGGACGCTGGGATAGCATCACTTTAATATCACAATCTCGACACAAACTCTCGTATGCGTTATTTATTGCCTCCTGATAAAGGAATATATAAAACAGATCTTATGGCGATTTTACTAAATTGCACTATGAATATAAGTATAAGAGTATATATATAATATATAAGTAAATGTTATAATATGTTGTCAATCGTTGATTAAAAACTATTGTTACTTTATATTATTTATAACTTAATGACGGCTGAACCGATTATGTTGAAATTTAATACAGAGATAGTTAGAGACCCGAGAAAGGACATAGGATAGTTATATAGGATAGTAGATAGTTTAGAAAGGAGATAGGATCCCCGGAAATCGAACGGGAACGGGAACTTTGCCGGTAACACGTCAGGTCCATCTTTACTGCGATTACGCAAGCAAAGCCGCGGGCGGAAAGCTAGTATTATAATAAAAAATATATGTAGGTACGTACCTTTAAATCAATTGAAGAATTTTTCTCGAACACCTTCTCTATATTCCACAAAATCAAAGAACTTAAGGATAATTCTTTTTTTGCTTTAAATCTTACATCTTTTTCTGATTTGGTTTGTTTGCTGCAGGACTAAAAAGTTAAAACGTGTCTTACAAAATATTTTTAAAATTTATAAGAGAAACAAAAATAATGTTAGAATTATGCAAAATATACCGGCGCGTCCATAATATCCATTTTTAAAACGCAGAATTTAAAATAAGTAATTAAATGCCCAGAATTGTACAAAAATCAATCAAAAATTTTTCATATTAATAACATTTTTTTTCAACACCTTTAATTTATTTCTGTAAGTGTATTGACATTTTTGTAGTGCTTTATGACATCTTTCATGGTCATTGTTCAATAATTAATTTGTACAGTTTTCTCTCCAAAAAGGATTCAAATTCAATAGTCTTGTACTGAGCCATACACACAATGTATATATAAATAAGTGTAAAAACATATAATTAATATTAAGATAAGCCATAGTACCTATATTTACAAAGAATAATTGTTTTTCTAAAATGTTTAAAATAAATTTCCATGTATACAAAAAATGTCCTTATTGGAATGCCTTTAGTACGCCGTCATAATGAAAAATGCAGGAGCAGGGCAAAATAAACCGTAAGCATATAACTTAATCGATCGAGTTTTCGTTAATCCGAATAGCCCTGCAAAAAAATTAGAGTAGTACAGTGGAGTAATTTTATAACGGTTCAATATCAGATCGTGCTGGCCGCCGACGCGACGCTTTACTTTCGATTACCCGATGTTTTTATATGTGAAGTGTGTACAGAAGGTCCGCAATGCATTCCACGGGTTGGCCTAGAAACTTTTGAAGCAATGTCAAGGGTAACTGACCCGCTTGCAAGCGATCAAGTATTCATCTTGCATTTCATCTCCGCCATTTTGCAATTACTCTTCAAGCGTTTTAGATTCTGTATAATTATATATTATTAAATGGATATTACATGCGTTATATTGAATATTGCATCGACTCAAGATTTATAGATGTTATCAATGTAAATCTGAAAATCTAGACAAGAAAAAATCTAAGACAAGAAGGTAAATTAACAAGTAGTCTCTCTATTTACGGACGAACACGTAACGTACTTAATGGTCTGGACGGTAATTTTCTCTATGAAGGATAGCATAGGTGATTCGTCACCGAGCATCACTATGCAAGTACTTCTTGTAGTGAAAAAAAGCAAAAGAGAAGGGTCGACATACCCCGAGCCGGCGACGGCGCTGGCGCCATCGGCCGGTTCCCAGCGTAACGGTGCGAGCCTTCCAAGTATAGCTAACATTAGTCTCATCGCTGACTATTTTTAGCACAACCACCATATCAATAGGAGCTTCAATTGAAACGTAAGAAATAGACTACCATAATTAGATTTGATTTGAAATTCTTCTAAGAAAACACGTAATATTTCTTCTGGTACATATTGAATTTATTAAATGCACATTATACCCTTCGCCGATATTTATTTCGTAAGGTGCCAAGGGATTCCCTAGGTTTGAAATAAGAATCTTAACGATCTAAACACTTAATGAATTAGTTATTACCAGTAATCATTCGTCACATATTAATCTCTATTCATTAATCGTATAAATTGTGCCAATGCAATGTAATTTCCTCATTTTCTGAGAAGCTAAATATAAGAAATTAGTTGATCTATCTGGATCTATCATTCCAATTATTAAATGTAAAGACATAACATGTACTTACATTGTACAATGTAGCAGTACTTTTATTCATGCTTTGGGTACATAAAAAGAACATACATTTTTTTAAATTAGTCATAAAGAATTAATAATAATTTGATTATATGTAAAGCTTTATATTATAAAGCCATTAAAAATGCACAAAAG
The DNA here is from genome assembly GCF_012273895.1 of Zerene cesonia. NCBI lineage: Eukaryota > Metazoa > Arthropoda > Insecta > Lepidoptera > Pieridae > Zerene > Zerene cesonia. The sequence continues at coordinate 6,826,098 of NC_052112.1, read as the reverse complement.
ATGTGAGTGATTTTAAATATTTTAGGTGCCATTGTTTTTATGATAATATTTTGCCTAAAGTACAAATGTTTTATGGGCGTTTAATGGAATCAATTTAAAATTTTCTAGAACACATTTCAAAGTCAACTACCTATAAATAATGCATGATTATTACTTAACAATTACGCAGTTATGGTTGAAAATATATGACTACTGTTATTATTAGTAGATGCTTCTGTTTATAAATCCATAATGCAAGTAAATTAGTTAATAATAATATTATAATATCGAAGGACAAAAAATACTGAGTCTTTTTTAAGGGTTATGCTTCAAACTTATATACGAATACTTCTTTATACCGTTAATTTGGAATCTTATATAAATCTTATAACAAGCATACAAGCTATACATAGACATTGACAAATATGTGTATTAGATGTTAACCAGTATAGAGTTTGGCTAGAGTGAAAAATATCACATCGTTTCTATGAAATATGTAATGTTTACTTTATTATTTTAAATTCAATTCCAGTATTTTACAATTTCTATTATATCAATACTAGTACTTAATCAAGTTTTATAACTTTATGCTTTTAACCAACAAGATGAACATCTACTAACAAAATTCATTTCGTTCAATGAAACGACTAGGTGTTATCTCGGACCCTCCGCTCCAGACGTTCACTCTTACAAACACATTACTACAAAATATACTGACAAAAATCTACTTTATGTAGTTAAGTGTCTATGATATTATATATCTTTATAAAGTATCAATACATTTTCCATTCACGTAATCATAATGTGCCATTGAAATGTGGCTAAAAAACATAAAACTTTCTTCTTCTTTTCTTTCTCTCTTTCGCAACATAAGAACAGATAAAACAAATCAGATATTGTTAATGACACAAAATATTATTATTTCCGATAAATCTACTTCTGTACCGACTCGAACAAAGCCTTCGTGGGGACTACTGAGCGACTACAGGTGTATGATATGACATTTCATCCAAATCGAAAAGCTAGGCACTATGGCTATATAAATTAATACTTAATGGATACAGGCCTATCCCCAGAATTCAATTATTTCCTTACGAAGGCCTGTATGAGAGCAAGTGAAAAATTTACTGGATTCTATGTATAAAGCTATAAAAAAATATTTTTAAACAATATATGTTTCGATGCTATGTTGCGAAGCTATTTCCTTAGACCTCTGCATTCAAGTGCATACCTATTCAATTCCGCTAACCTTGTACTGACGCAATCTATAGTTGGAAGATTTGTAAATAGTGACTGTTCATCGAAACTAATTATACAATATTGCTACTTCAGCACTATTTCAATCTTTGACCATCTCTATAAAAAATAATGGGCCTATAATATAGGTAATTGCAAAAAATTGATAATATTGACGACTCTACCACGCGTAGTGTGTTAGTAACTAAATATTTATTTATCTGATCTCTGGTTATAGATTGTGTTATTGTATTCATTTTGATACCTTCAGGATACTTTTATTCATAGAAGTATTATTTACATGTGAGAAGCCTTTAACAGAGTTTTTATCGAGTTCTATATAAAGTTACATTTGCTTGATTTTTTGAGAATAATTTACTTTTATTTCTATTGTGAGATTTTAATAAATAACAAATTAAAACCATTATCGATAACGTTAAAAAAGAAATAAATTGATATGCACTTATACAAAACATAAAAATTGAATTTTATCAATAACACGAACGAAATTAAATGTTGCATGTAAGAGATGGCAAGTACTCACTTACAGATTGGATTAACTTGACAATTGAGGACAAAATTAATCAAGCGAGGATCCGTTATAACAGATGAACAAGTATCGAGACTCGGTTTTTTCCAGTCAGATCGAATGTGTGGACACGCCTTAAATAATATCTAAACTTACATATTTATGTATAGATTATAAGAAGACAATATAAAATAATTTTAAATTGTTATATAATGCATAGAAGATATTTTATGCATTATATCAAGGGTGTTACAAGAAAATATATATACTCGTATCTATACTATCGTACTATCGCTACTAAATGTGAAACTCTGCCTGTCTGACTCTCCACACTTAAACCTCTGATGAATTTCGATGAAATTTAGTACAGAGATAGTTTGAAATTAGAGAAAGGGCAGAAGGGCAAAAGTTTGTATCCCGGAAATCCCGCTGAAACCGGAACTATTCCTTTCATTTAAGCGAAGCCGCGAGCAGAAATCGAAAAATATAAAAATTTATGAAAAACATATTCTTCTTCTAACGTACGTAATTATATTAAATATTTTCTATTTCAAAAATGAAAAAAATCTTCATCTACCCTAATATTATAAAGAGACAAGATTAAAATGTTTGTTGTATAGGCTCCGAAACTATTTGACCTATTTAAAATATCGTTTTCGCTGTAAATGTCATTCAGTTATCTGTGACTGTCATTGGCTTTATTTATTTTTTTTTTTTTCACCCCGTCTCAACCTGGGCGGAGTCGGGACAACGCTACTTGTTTATATATCGACGTAACGCAACAATCGAAGAAGTTGATGGCGGAAGTAACATAGTTTATGATATTTAATTAATTACAAACATTAAAGAACAATTGAATCTTACACAATCTTACACGTACAGTATTGTCTTCATTTCCAACTTTTTTTTTTATGTCATAGCGGGCAGCTGAGCTGGTGGTTCGCCTGATGGTAAGCGATTACCACCGCCCATAAACATTCGCAAAGGTAGTACCTCCGTGAATGCGCTGCCCGCTTTTATGGGGTAAGGGAAAGGAAAGGATTAACGACTGGAAAGAATGAATGGAATAGGACGGGTGAGGAAAAGGAAACGGGCCTCCTTGAAATCATAAATATATATAATTTCTCATTATAGAATATTGATGTTCATCTGATGGTAAGCGATCACCATAGCCCATGAACGTTTACTGAGGAGGGAACCACTGCAAGTGCGTTGCCTGCTTTTAAGGGATAAAGCAAGAAGAACAATTGCTGACGGTAAAAAAAAGATTCCCAAACTCTAGGTCTGTTTTATTTAAAATCGAAGGTACTCATATCTTATTTCTTTACCTGGATGTGAATAATATAAGAGTAGGTTTACCTATCGAATTTATATTGACGTTAATGTATTATTCAGTCACATGATATATATTTGTACCTAAATTAAACTTTTTTTACATTTTATTCTGTCTTAATAATTTCCGTTCAATTGTACTGAATGCATTATTTTTTACATTATGCAAACACCTTAACGATATTGCAGTGCGGTAAACTTGTAACAAATATATAAATATCAACTTATTTTATGAATTAATAGATAATTTAAAATTGTTTTAAACTGCATAAAAAAACATATTAAACAAAACCCTGCTATTATCTTGGAAGTGTCACATAACATTATATTAGAATTTACTTTAGAATATCTAGAATATTTTTAGAAAGACAGAAATCTATGGAATCAGCGTTGCTTTATTGGATCCGGCTTGTACAAATGCAGACGCACCGACTGCCGTCACACGGCTCGTCAATAGCCACATTGTGCTTATTGTCACCATTCAGTATGATGACCCCACTGCACACTAGAATAACAATCAAATCAACGAACACCGGAACATGTAGTAACTGCTTAACAATTTCTCACTTGACTATTTTCCACTTCGCTTGGACGGAGACTTTGACACACCCCCTTTATACAATACAAGTGCAAAACATATCACGTACTATTGACTTTTGCGTGATACATAATATACAATAGTATATACGTACATAGTACATAATATTCAGTATATTATGTAAAATACACATGATATTCTTTCATAATTTTACAATTGTATAAGGTATCTGAAACAAAGTAATCTGTCTAATACCTTATGAATAAAATGTATTAAAAAACGTTATATTTCTGCCTGTCCCTTCTTCACGCTTAACCCAGAGAAATAACAGAGGATCGTTTCTTTACAACGAAACTACACATCAGTTTCGTTTAAATAAACACCATTGGTGAATAAAAATATCATTCTTAGGGTTATCTATATATACTTAAAATGAGTACATTTTAATGTGTAAGATTGAATTGATTAACTCTTAAAACTAAATAATTGTAAATTAAACTTTTATGGGCATTATGTAATATATATGGATTGTTGAAATTAGAATAAGTTTTCGCCTTATGTGAATCTAATGAAAATATAAAAAGGAGGAGCTCAAGCTTGTAGGTACACTGTAATTATTATCCTACTTGATATCTAGGTAATACCACGGATAATATAATACAATAAAACAACATGCTTTACATAGAAAATCTTGACAGCAATAGAAAGTAATATACTTAATAAGTCAGATACCAGAACTAATTAAAAATTCTATCATCATTTTATGGCGTTTGATGACGAATATAAGTTCTTTCATAACGTTTATATTACACTTACTGATTGCTGAAGCAAACCCGGAATATTTTATGTAAATATTTAAATACAGTAAGATAAGATTGATGAGTTGATAAGAAAGTTATCGTACAAAACATATAACAATTTATTTGTCTTGTAAACTCTTGCTTCATTTATGAATAATAATTCATTATTTTATTTTTTCATTTAACAGAGAGTGCAAGTTAAATTTTTTTGCTTCATTTCAGTTCAAAGACCAACATAATTATTCTTATTTCCACAAATAACGTAATAGCACCTTCATTCTTATAAAAATTTTATATAGCATATGGACCTATTAATATCATGTATCAATTATGCGGTAATTGTTCCTCTATATTTTATTTAATTACGCAATGGAATTTATGGCGTGTTAGGAGAATTTGCGCACATTTATGACGAATAAATATTTAGTATGTATATAATCATTATGATATAGACAGAACTATTGAAGATTTACGACTATTTATAGAAATCTTGTCTCACTTGACATAGTATCAAATATAACACTCAAAATCATTCAAAAGCGATACATTATTATACTTAAAAATGAACATCAAACATATAGTGTACACTTGCAAAATATTTCGAACAATTATGAAAAAAGTTTCCTTTTATCATTTTTACGACGTATTTAATAGTCAAAATAGTAAAGCGGATTTTGTGACCGTATTATTATGTGCTACTATGTCATTTATTTCAAAGTTAAAGGTTTTACTGCCACTCTACAATGAATGGTCCGCGTGGCCGTGACTGCAAAGCACGATCAGCGTTTAATAACACGCAAAACAAACATGCAATGCAGCAAAAATTCTCATGAGTTTTCTAAAACTAATTTAATGTAGGTACAAATATTATATAAGCTGGAATCTGTCTTATCATGATATGCATTGATAACATAGGAACGAGAAGAGATCGAGGAATTATTATGTATTACCGTTACATAAAAACCGTGACTACATTTTTGAATACATAATACATCAATAATGGCTGAATCCTCTATGTGACTATGTATGTTTCTGTGGCAAGCCTTACAGCCCAAACTGCTTGACAGAATATTTCGAAATATTAAGAGATATCGCTGTAATCATCAGTATTAAAAATGAGTAGCCAAATGTGTTGCTATGCGTTAAACTAGAAAACAGGTCATAATATAAGCTAACAAATTGGATAGATTTTTTTCTTACCCTAGCAATGTGGATATGAAATGAAAGATAAAAACCATTACATGAAAACTAAAAAAATAAAGACATTATAAAAGCAAACAAAAACACAATATAAACAAACTTCGTAAACCAACTTCTTATTTCCTTTTCAGTTCACAGCTTAAGAAGTCGAGCTTTTTGTTTCAACAGCAATAATTTAATATGTTTTTCATAATATGATATCACACTAACGATTATGAGGAATTCAATAAAATCAGTCAAACTAAAAACAAATACACATTTTATTAAGTTGGTTAATATTTTAGCGTAGGTACTACAAGATCGATTCGAAAACACTTACAACGGACAATTTGCATGAAATTTAATCAGTCATCAGAATAATTAACTATATTTTTTCAGTACATGTTCTCTGCAAAAACAAATTCATGATATAAAGTAAACCTAAATTCCTAACCACACTGAAAACAAAACACAAACTCAGTGGCTGAATATATGCAGATTAGGCACTTGCCAAGAACTTCGCAAATATTATTTTAAAATGTAATTTAAATATTTGTACATTAAGCACAATATTTTAAAATGAATATAGCTTGCAAATATTGATCAATACGGAGATTTCGGTATAGATTTTTCGTGTCGCATTTTCGTAGAAGAAATGATTATAGAACTGCATAGAGACTACATAAACATAAAACCTGTTAGCATATTTTAACTTAGACTAATTTCTTTGTAAATTCACTTATTGCGATATTTTTAAGATGTAGGCTGATAGATGGATATTATTTTGTGAACATTGTACGAAAAAAAAACACTTACTAATACAAATAACACAAATTATACAAAATACACAAATTACCATTATTTAATCCTTCAATAGATTGTTGATATATTTGATTGATATGTAGATTTAAAGAATATAATGGCAGCTATTTTTCTTAAAGTAAAAAAATAATGTTAAATTAATATTCCAATATTCTTGCAAGTTGCATTTTTTCAATATACGTACACGAATGTAAATGCTTTCCACAATAACACTTAATTCAACAAACCAAATAGTTCCTGCGGTACGTTTGTATATATTATATACAACTTTTATACACTGGATGAATTAATTCCGCTGTGTTCTGTTATTTCTCAATACAAAACAAAAACCACGCGTAATCAGTCAGCGAGATGAAGACAACAAAGACTTTATTCAGAAAGCTGCATAATATTTTTACGCATAAATACTGATGTTTTTAATGTAACGTGTTAGTATCCATTACTTTTTATTTAAGTGGAATGGATGATTCTTCTATCTTTGTAATTATTAAACATTTGTTTTTTTATATTTTTATCGAAGTATATATTAAAGCAATTAGGAAAAAAGATTATTAAATAACAATTACTTTAAGATTTAAAAAAAAATGTATAGCTAGTAAGTAATATACATGATATGTTTTGTTATTATATATCATTCATATTGTTTAGTAAAAAATTTGATAAATTTTTATAATCTGTCAACACAAAAAGCTTTAAAAAATAATCAAATAATATTTATTGGCCTTTTGATATTTCGGTAAGGTTAATTTTTCTATGCGTCGTCAAGACCTTATGTGAACTAAAATCGGACGAGAATATTTTGTATTTATGGCTGTTTAATATAGTTTGTGTAAATTATAACGTATTAAGGGGTAATATGGGTAATATGAGCTACAAACGATAAATGATGCAATCATCATCGAAGGTAATATAATCATCACCACGTGTATAACTTGATTCATTGAGATATCTGAAACAGCCATAAATTTTCTAGCTAATCGCAGTTATATAATCTATAAGACCACAGATTCTGAAAACTGTTTTATATTGAATCAATTTTTAGCAATCTATTTGGCCAAGCCACAGTTATGTGCTATCTTCATCTTGTTACTGCATTCGTTAATAAGAGAGATAACAAAAAAATACAAGAAACGCCTTTTTTTAACGTTAATTTATTACATTACGTCACAACATTGAAGATTTAATTGCCGAATCTGAGTAGGATTGCTACTATTAAAAATGCGAAAAATTAACGTATGTTTGTTACTGGTTTAGACAAAAACAGCTGATCGGATCTGTACGAAATTTTGTAAAGAGGAAGATTATAGTGTAGATAAGCACATTGGCTGCTTTTTATTTGGGTACTACGCCAGTGAAGCTACGAGTTAGTTAGAAGGCGTTGATAGTTTAGACTTCGTGGCGCACATAAAAAAAATACTACATAGAAATTTGTATATTTTAAATATTTATTATTAAAATATTAGGTTTTGCCAATTTTATGAATATATATAATAATGCGATACCGAAACGCCTAGTGAATTCTAACTAATAATTTCATTTTATTTTTTCGATCAGATTCTTATACAATTCAATTATTGTCTAATTTTTATTGTGGGAGTTGAGCACGCTTCGGCACGAATTGGGCCAGCTCGCACCGGGGAAGTACCACACCCCCACAGAAAACCGGCGTGAAGTAATAGCTTGCTATTGTGTTTCGTACGGTGAGTAGGGGGAGCCGAAGGCCTATTTCCTTCTCCTAGCCCTTCCCAGTCCATTCCTTCCTTCTAGTCATCAATCCTTTCCTGATCCCTTATCCCTTAAAAGCGGGCAGCGTATTCCGTTTTGACAGAAATCTCTTAACTAAGACAAAAATTTATGGAGTTATCGAGCAATAAGATAAAAAAAAAGCAGTTGAATTGAGAACCGCCTTGCATTTTGGAAACGTCGGTTAAAAATATCTAAGAACACAATTAATATTGCTCTGGCGTTGCAGCATAAGAATCCGCAATTTTATGAACAAATTATATATTTTATTTATATAAATTTTATATATTAATATTATTTTTATAATGTTCCGTAATTAATATCATAATCATTTTATCCCTTGTCTGTTATATTTTATAAAAATTTCAAAATAAACAGTAGTTGAATCTCTTCCTCATATTTCTTGTACATTAAAAATTTATCTTAGACCGACTTCTTATAAAAATAAATATCGTACATCACTCCGGACACAGACCTGATACAGACATATTACAAAGTGAGTACCTAATGAAATGGGTTCAGGAACATTGTATAATATTAGTATTGCTTGTCAGATTAATACATATGTGCAAATGTATTGTTTTATGTGATTGCACCATATTCTCATTATTTTTATTGTTTGTATACCAATAACCACCAACTTGCGATTTAGCATCTTGTTGTGTACTATGACTATAATTTATAGTAACGAAATTAAAAGTTATCGTTTGACATGAAAGTAACAAATATTAATCGATTTTATCTACTAGTGGTTTTAATATATAACTAGCATCGCGCCCCGTCTCCGCCCGGGTAGTTATTTTCCTTTTAAGTTGGATCGAACTGCACCTGGTGTGCAGATTTGATTAAAATCGGCTGAACAGTTATGGGAATCTATCGCGGACAAACAATGTGACACGTAACTTGTATATATGTAGTAAGATTAAAATGAATAAAGTTAACATTTAAAGCTAACAATAATGTAACGAAGGTGGCATATTATGTAATATTGTTTAATCTATTCAAAATTATTTTTTTACAGTTTTCATAATTTCTGATCGTAAGACTGGGATAACGTACCAAGCAAATTGTAGGACAATATGTCTATAAATCACATTGAGTACTATGTCCCCAAGATATCATGTAAATTGGAAACAACGAAACACCTTAAAATAGGCCTGTACGTATCTTTCTCTATATATCGTTATTGTTAATCTCGTATGTTATTTAAGCTTTTAAAGATCTTCCGAGATTTAATTTATCAAGCTTGTTAGAGAGATTTCATCCATAAATTGATCCTAAAGATCGATTTAATAATAAATTGTAGGGTGCACTGCTCGATTCCCGGGTTTTTTCCGAGATTTTTCTGAAATCTTTGAATACAGTTTTTTTTTCTTTCTTTTCAAAAATGATGGAATATTTTGATCTTAGTTTTCATTTCATCGATTATATACGTTCCAATAAGATACTATGCAGATTAAATAATCAATTTATTTCCTTCGCGCTCGCCTGGTCTCGAACCCTCGACCTTTCGATTTATACCCGAGTTCTCACCACTGAACCACCTTTACCATACATTTAACGATAAGAAATAAAAACCGGCCAAGTGCTAGCGCGATTTCCCTACCAAGAACTCCTTTGATGTACCACATAATTAATAAAAAAATGCATATTATTCGCAGTGGTGGCTCAGTCCTCACCCTGGGACTTAAAAATCGACAAGTCGGGGTTCGGGGTTCGGGGGGCGAGCGTGCAGGAAATAAATTGATTTTTCAATTTATCTGCGCATGTAGATAACATCACCTATGCTCAAAACGGTGAAGAAAGACATCGTGAGAAAACCGGCATTTCTGAGAATCAAAAGTTCGACGACGTGACATCTGCCAACCCGCACCTGGCCAGCGTGGTGGATTATGGCCTGAACCCTCATAGGAGGCCTGTGTTCCAGCAGTGGAAACATATATAGGCTGATGATGATCATGCATATTATTCTGCGATGATATCAAAAATTTATGTTTTCGCAATTTTTTCTTAGTTTGTGCTATACGATGTTTCTTCATACCAAATTTCGAGATCATGGAAATAAGATATCATAATTATATATTCTCTTGCGAGAGTCAAATTTTTAAGTATTAATAAATTTACGTGATACCTTTACGCGTTCCTTTTTGGACATTGGAACCGTAAAAATTTAAGGTTTTTTAGTCAATTATATTCTTCTTTTGTGCTCTATTTGTGAAAATAACATAGGTATCTTCTTTTATAAAATACAGTTTATCGACATTGAAATGACATCTCCATTACGTAATATGAGTTTAATCAATACTTTAATATCCTGTACTACTTATGTACCATACATCTTACACTCTATATAAGTACAGGAGATCCATCTTTGCAACTAATATGTGGGGAGTGACCTCTAGTTCACCACACATTGACGATAAGGAAAAAGTTAGCACGGAAAGCTTTGCAGTAAAGTTAATAGCGCTAATGAGGCTGCGAAGAACAAGAGCCACCGGGGAACGAGACGCCGGCGCCGCTCAAGCGCTGTCGCTTCATATAAACGAGATCATTCGGCGCGCGCACTCAGTGCAAGGAGGTTAGCGTTCGGTCGTGTCGTTAACAGTCAGGCGCTCTGCGTTCGCGCACCCCGGCCCTCGCGCCAGCACCGCGGTTTTGGACTGTCTAGATAAAAATGATATTCCTATTTTAAAATTTCTGTTTGACGTTCAAGTAAAACGCGTCCTACAAACTTTATTGTCGCAAGTTCTAAATAATCATCCAAAATGGTCAGTGGAAATAAAAGCCCGAGCGATCCCATGAAAATTCCACCGAAAAATCGCGAAAAGAAGACCAACAATTACAAAAGAGCAAATGTTTTTTCGAAGACTTGGTTCATGTGGATGATGCCGACGTTCTGGCGGGGCTACAAGAGGGACCTCTATGACTCCGATCTCACAAAACCTAAAGAAAACCATCACTCTGATAAACTCGGCGATCGTTTGGAAAAGTAAGTTTGTAACCATATTTATATTATCTACTCTATCTACTCTAAGTTGTTGAAATTTTAAACTGTGTTTTCGTGATGACTGCTTACTGAGACGTTTAGCATGTCCATGTGAACAGTGTCATATGTAACCGATTCAATTTACAAATGACGACCTTATGCTACAAGGTAATGAAAAATAAATATATGGGTTTAATTTAATATTAAAAAAAATATATATTGTTTAATATATTTTACTTCATAAAAAGAAATAAATTATAGTATTTCATGTGCCTAATGATGATTTACATCAGGTGTAACGATATATTTATGTTATTATTAGTAAAGTCAAAGTCAAAAATTTTAGGGTAGCTTCATTTACACTTACGACTATTGTCAAGTCAAAAAGATTTAACAATAATTCTGACGTTAATAACTAACAATAAAATCTACGATAAAATAAACTCTTTTTTTTCTTATGTAAAAGTTACGTACAGCCAGTTTAAACATCAGTTGTTACGATATCATAAATTAATAAGCTAATATTTTAATTGTATTTTGACATACTAAGTACATAAAAAATACACATTTATACGATAAGCGTTCTTAGCATCGTTCAAAACATTACAAATATCAACTTGCAAACAAACTATTATTATTTTAAATAATTTGTCGTGAGCGTAACGTGTCTATTCAATTATCGGACCATTTGTATAAAATCACGATATATTGTCACTATATTTACAATGAGTATTGAATAGAGCCCTTTGTGACCGAAAGTGGTTATGATGTGCTCCCTGAATAAAAGCAATAAAAAAGTTGACTGCTTGTGGTATTTTAAATACCATTCCGTAGATCATAGATATTTATTTGGATATGTAAAATAAAGGTTATTTGAAGTTCATTGAATGAATAAACTCTGTATTGAAATGCATATTAGTATCGCCATTAAAATAGAATAATTATTATTTTGTTCACGAAACATTGATCTGTTTTAGCCATTTTTTCGGACATAATAGGAATTGAATTAATAATTTGTATAATTACACACTTATTTTTTTGAATGATACATGAATTTATCAGAAAAAGTATGATTTATGTTATTGAAAATACGTTCTAGGTTAATTTTATATCTATTGACAATAATCCAATACAACCCTTTCATCATTGGAGTAAATATCTATACATATTAAATTCTCGTGTCACAATGTTAGTTACTCCTCCGAAACGGCTAGACAAAATTTCATGAGAATTCTCTCAATTGAAATCATCATCAATCATCCAAACAATCAAAAATGAAATTTTGCGTGTAGGTATATCGGGTAGGTTTAAGAATCGGCCAACATATATTTTTCATACCCCTAAATGCTAAGGCAGAATAGCGTTTGCGGGGTCAGATAGTTAATTTATATGAATTATACGTATATAAACCGAGAGGCTAACAAACTGTTTTTCTTATATTCTACGTATTTATGTAGTCCATTCAACAATTTTTTTCAAATTATTGCCTTCGGGTAACGAACCCCACAACCTCACACGTTTCGCACGCAACTGCAGTAAATGGTGGTTTAAAATTTACATTGACAACAATTTCTGATGATGTGTTGAATCTATAAATGTTCAATAACTAAGAATATAAGTAAATAAATAAATTGATGTCTAAATCTACCTAGGGGTCATCCATAAAATACGTCACATGTTAAAGCGGGTAGGGTATTAAGTTTTAAAAAACCTTTCGTTATTTTTTTTATAAATATATATTGATAAAATGGGTGTCGTCACACCATGGGATCAAAAAACATAAAATTCGTGTTAAGTAATTTATGGATGACCTACCTACATAAATTTATTATATTTTTATATTTTCTAATAAACATCTTCTACACAGTGAATGATCTTCATATATTTCAAAAATCGTTATAAAGTTAAACGATAAAATCATTAAATTTGCTTAACATCCACATTCATAAGTAAAGGATACTATGATTTCATTCAACTATTTAATATTTAAGTGATAAATTCGAACTAAATTTAAACATATTCTATTTGAAAGTCTATTATTTAGTGTCATTAAAATAGTGCATAGTCTGTTCTAAATGTCGAGTTGCGTTTAATATTAGGGAATAATAAGTGTTTTAACAAAAGTACAGTTTGCTATTGTATTTTTCGAAATATCAAGTAGGTTAGGTTAGGTACGTTAGGTTAGGTTAGGTAATCTATTCTTATCAAGTACGAGTATTGTTAAATTAAGGGTCAGCGATGAAATAAAGCCAATGTCAAAAACATTAACTGTTATTTTACTGTATAAAAAAGTAGTAAAAAAAACTCAAATTATGTTACCTACATCCTTAATGAGCGTATTGGAAAACCAAGATAAAGAACCAGTTCTGTTTATCAAACTAATTTAAAGCAAGAATACAAAATACTATAATATGAGACGTGTTTACAATAAAATATTTTATAAAGATAAATAATATTTAATATTTTTTTTCAAGATGTTTTATAATTGAGGAAAGCATGATAGAAGTTATAGTAATAAATATTACATGCTGCATTATTCTATCTTTTCATTTTATCGGATTTTTTTCACCATTTTTTTTATATTATAGTCCTTGTACTATTAACTTGTTGTATAAACTTGTACAAACATTCATCGCTTATTTTATTCCCTTAGATAGATAGATCAAAATCCTTTCTTGGCGGATGCTTACATCATATAGGCCATCTTCATGTTAAATTTCAGACCAATCGCTTTAACGGTTTTGGCCTTACGTGTTGTCGGTAGATCCATTCAGTCAGTCCTATTTTGCGTTTCTTATATATTTAGATATGATAAAATCAATAGTTTCTAAATCAATTCTGTGACTTGTAAAATAAAATTAAATAATAAAAACATACACAACAAACAATATTATTTAATCACAGCTTCATTTTCGCTTACGTAGGTATGGATAAAATAAGTAGTCTCGAAACTCATAAAAACCTGAACCTACGCTTATAAATTCAAATGGATTATTGTACCTTTTCTATCTGCTAACAAAAACTGGAACAAATTCCCCTGATCTATAGTCTATTTATAGTGTTCTAAGATCACATAACCTGGGCGAAGGTGCATTTACCTCTATGAGCTTCGTTTTTATTCTATAAAGCCTTTATAGTATTGCGTTTGGACTTTAAATAGCTCGCTCATTAGTCGGGAACAGGTCTGAAGCGGGTATATCATCCCGAGGGCTACGTGCACCCCGCCTGTATTATTTTAACCAACGGCGTCTAGACATGCGCTTTATCCCGGCCCTTCACCTTTAACATCCTTTACTTATATAATTGTACGTGCATATTGTTGTGACCGAAATATGTAATATTAATATTTATAGATCACGCACTATCATACAGCATGTATTATATACAATTTACACTAGAAGTATATAGCCTATATCTTTAAAAGTGTGAAATTACTAAGTTCAGGAGTGCATAAGTTAGTTATTTATTAAATTAGATATTAAGCATACAAAAATTATCGTAGTCAATTAACAAGTCAAGCTTATATAGAACATTATAAACATAGTTTAATAATCAATTCCTTTTAGTTTCATTGTTCATGGTAATTGGTTAAGGTAATACAGTACCTTTACTAATTAAGAACTAGCCTCCGCCTGTGGCTTCTTGAAGAAATAGAAACAGAGTTAATCTCACATTTATCATATTAGTAAAGATATTGTGTATATATGTGTTATTAGTTATACATAATACTTTGTTGTACAAACTTAAATAAAAACAACAAGTGCAATAATATTTCTAAAACAAGGCGTCGTAAAAATATGTTCTTTTTAAAAAAAAAAACTCCTACAAGCTAAATAACACACACTTTTTTTAATTCTATCCATAGTATTACGAATGAATTGTAATCAATTTCCATATATTAATATTTCGTTACGATCTGGTATTGTGATTGGCGCAATAATACAATGATACGAAACGTTGAATTAAAGCTATACAATACAATTGTGCAAAAAATAACTAAGCTCGGACTGGCTCACCTTCTTAGCATACTGTGTTTCCGTGCAACCCTGTTCTACACACAAGAACGTGAAAAATTTTATATAAATACATGTGCGTGTATAGCTACGGATTTAACAAAAAATATGACATACTGTTTATTATATTATTAAACTAGCTTTCCACTTGCAGCTTCGTCCACGTAGTCAAAATAAATTCTCAGAGAAATGAGCTGTTTCACTGGGGTAAAAAGTAGTCTATACTCATACAACACTCTGTATTCATAACTACCTCCAAATACACATCTTCACATTTATTAGTAAGGATGATACAAAAAATATAATTTGCTGTGGGACCAGGTACATTTTTAGTAGAAAAGAAATATTGGTTTAATTATTATCATAGTCTACTTACTTTGTTTTCAAATTAACTTAGCATTGACTACGCGTCTTTTGTATTAGTATAATAGAGTTATCCGTATATTGTGTAAATGAACATGTGTTGTTATACCTGCATAGTTTATATCTAAGTATATTCACATAATGTGCGATTTACAAATATTTAAATTAATGTAAATATTTAAACATATGTTTTCATTGAGTTTCGAGAACATCATCAGTACGTAGGTGAGAGAATTTATGAAATGTTTATGAACATGAATATCATGATCAAAAATATTTAATTAAAATAATTAATATTATGTTCATAAACATTTTCTAAATTCTCGTACACGGTGTTAGCTGCTCAAATTCTCGAAAAGGGCTTGACTGATGCCTGAGAGATAGGTTATAAGCTATTTTCAACCGATTTCAAAAAAGGATGAAGTTCTCAATACTAAATTGTAAAATTTTAGCTTTATTATCTCATAACTTTCGACTGGATTAACATATATATACATGTAAATCATAGTACTATTTACTACAAAACTACTTTCTTCACACATCACCGATATAATTATGCGAAGGATGGAACCAATTCTCAGAAATATCGATTGGTCGCACTTTTGAGAAATACAGAAATCATTTTATAAACAGTGGTATCATTTGTTTTGATACATCATTACCATCACTTTGCGCCAACGTGCAAATACGCAATATGAATTCACATTTAAATATGTCCATTAAGGCCATTTTTGTAGCCTATGATTGAATTTTCATTTATTATAAATACGTTTACGAGATTTATAATTTATAATGTGTATAGTTTTTTTTTTATATCGTGTTATCTTTAAAGAAATAATATAACGAGGGCTTTAGAATTATTCATCGTTTAAATTATCTTAATGTCCAAACCGGCTACAGCAAATGAATGATTTTTTTTAATGAACAGAAACTACAAACCGCCATAACGATCTGACAGAGTAAAGCCGTAGTTTACAATTTTATTAGTCTTATATTTTATTAGTCTCATAAACTTAACTTGCGTGATATGCTAATGAATTCAATCAGAATTGTTCAAACAATGACCATTAATTATTGAATTACACATCACCATCATTGTGTTAAACTAATAATACGTACATAATGGTTTTTAGTGTCAAATATATTTCATCATTGGCATGCTGACCTTGTCAAATAAAAAAATAATAATTATTTACATTTCTAAGGGATTCCAAGAGGAAGGAATTCGTGAGGTCAATCAGTACATTCTATCATAAATACTCTACTTGAGGTCAAAATTCTACGCATTTTGAAGGAAATAGTTACAAATTAAACGAAAATTTGTAATTTTCACTGCTTGCTACTTCGAAGAAAAAATAGAAATAAAGAATAAAAGAATGAAGATAAAAATAAAAACTAATTCGTTAAAGTATTTTTTTTTTTAATATTTATATTAGACACGCGCCACATCACTTTGGTATGTTTCATTTGACGCAATTTTAATTAATAATCGTTATATTCATATTACTTGAACCACACTCATTTAAATGACATTAACATCCTAAACTAATCCACCAGCAAATCTACGATCAATGAGCAATAAAATTAGATTATAATACGTTTTAAACTATCTGCGATTAAACAGAGGTTAATCCCATATTTTATGAATGACATTAGTAAGCATGTATGATGAAATTAACTCGCGTTTAACCTACTCCTATAATAACTCAATCATCGAGAGAGTTATTATAGTTTTTTATTTTGTTGGTTAATTAATAAATTAGTACCTGGATGACCGAGCTTTGCTCGGTATCTTTTTTTTATGTTTTAACTTTAATTATTCGCCAAAAAATAGTATTATTATTATTATTGGCCAATAGATGTCAGGAAGAGTCATAATAAATTGGGACTACTCAAACGCCTCGTATTTGTTAAAAAAGTAAGTTTAAGTCGATAAAACACGAATAAAACACGAATATGACATTTTGGAAAAAAGATTCCTAGCTAGATCGATTTATCGCCCCCGAAATCCCCTATATACTAAATTTCATGAAAATCGTTGGAGCCGATTCCGACATTCCAATTATATATATGTATACAAGAATTGCTCGTTAAAAGATATAAGATAATTGTTTAAATACGTCCTGATGTTGCGAAATTTGAGACATTAAGTTACACAGAACGCAGAATACCAAACTTTCTTTGTTTAATTCCCTAGTCAAATTATTTTGAAATTGTCATATCGAGTGACGAATCCCATGTGCTCAGAACAGAACCGATGCTTGAAGATGCAGTGATAATCTATGATATACTAGGTTAGTCCAAAAAGTCAACATAGACTAAATTCGAAGCAGAAAAAACTGTATTAAAATTATTATTTTCTCCAATAATGATCACCGTCGTCTCTGGGCGAGGGTGGCCCACGTCGGTCCACACATCGATGTGACCAAATGACAACGATTCCTTACCAAACATAAAAAGAATCACGTCAATCGGCTGAAAACACACGGAACTATAGAGTAAGTAAGTGAAGTCCCGTGTCCCCTAGTGGGGTATGGGGCAGATGATGTAGATCTGTTTCACTGATCGATTTTCTTTACGGACAAGTGATCAGCCTTCTGTGTCCTGCCAGAGCGAGACATTTTCTTTTTGTGCGTCCCCATCGGGAATTGAACCCAGGACCCCTCGGTTCTACGCTAACGCGATAACCACTGTACTAAGGAGTCGGTCAAAATCGGAACTATCGAGTAACAAAACCAAAAAAAGAAACAGTGGAATGAGAACCTCCTTCGTTGATGAGACGTTGTTTAAAAACGTGTTTGCACTGCAATATAGTAATGCGATATAAGCGATAGTGAATAAACGTACAACGAAACTTTCAAATTTCACACCCCCGAAAACAAATTTGTCCCAACAAAGAGGCAACAAATGTTTCCAGGTTTCACACTCACAAAAAGAAATGAATGCATTGCCTGATGTTTCATGCAATCCATAAAAACCTTGTACACCCAGCAAATGGGGCAACAAAAGGTCCGCTATCCCGTCGTAATTCATTCGTTCCGGGTAATTGCGATTACATACCATCTCATTGGTTAATGTGTGATGACGGTAAGGCACATCGATGACTGTCTCGGACGACACAGGAACCGGACAGTCATTAACCAATTCAATGATAGAACTTTGGACTCATTCCACAGTAATACTTATTAATAATGCGTCTATATTTAAAAACAAAACTAACATTGTGTGGTACAATTTGAACGCATTCCTAGTCAGAAATGTTTACTGCCTG
This sequence comes from Zerene cesonia, assembly GCF_012273895.1. Taxonomy (NCBI): domain Eukaryota; kingdom Metazoa; phylum Arthropoda; class Insecta; order Lepidoptera; family Pieridae; genus Zerene; species Zerene cesonia. Next base: position 6,807,307 of record NC_052112.1, on the reverse strand, counting down.
TTTCTTAATCCAGATCTTATATTAAGAAAGTAAAGAATTACATTAATAAATTTAAACTGTACTCAAGCTTTGATAATAATTGTAACAGTAGTAACTTTATAATAAACCTACAACTTAATAAAATTTTACCTTCATGTAAAACTTAAATTTTAACTTTGTTCATATTATTTATATTTATATATGTTATGGATTAAACCCTATTTAAATAAGTTTTTAGTTGGTTACAACGCATTTTCCCTAGTTAGAAGTATTTATAAGCACACATCCTAATTCATGAAATTTAAGTTAAAATTAAAGTATATATAAGTATATATTGCAACAAAAAATATTTAAGTACTAAACAAAAAATATATGTTTAATCATGAGTGCACGAAATTGGAGGCATTCATTAGTAGGTAGTAACTAATGATCATCACTAGCACATGTACAATTTATTTAGACCAAGTGCATTTGAAGTCACAAGTCGAGTCTAATTTCACAATAAAATTATAGGTATGACGCATAATATTTTTTGCCTTACGTGTTTGAATTATGTCATTTCCTAATTTCTGTCGTATAATAAACAATTTGTATTGATTTTTTTTTTCTATTTTAACAAATGACACTCAATAGTTATTTAATGAATTTTATTACTTATTACATAAAAACATTTGATGATTTAACAATTAAAATATCTTCAAATCACTTTTATACATGTATAAATGTTGTTATTTTTGTATGATGAAATAAATTATTTTCTTTACATTCGAATTAAACTTCAACGACTATTTATTATTAATATTCGTAAAATGAACAATGCAAAGATCAATAAAGATGCAACTGGGATGGTATGCAGGTAAACGTTTTTATACCTAAATGTCCCTGGAATTAAAAAGAGAAGATAATTAATAACATTTGCATTCAAAGACCCTAGAAGAAATAATTTGCGATATGTTCCTTTAAAGGTCAAGTTTTAAATTACATAATATGGGTTCGCTGTCGGTTTTATTATTTCAAGCTCTAAATGTCAACAAAACAAATTTTGTATCACTTTATGGATGCATGACTAACCCTTGAACTATTATAATATCCAAAAAACAATCATCCTAATTTCCCATAATAAGCTATTAAAATGACTAGTTTCTAATTCAAACGTGAGTTTTTTTCTCAACTAAAAAAGAAGCAATATGAAATCCGAATTAGAATTTAGTTATTATGCAAAGTTGTTTATTTAAATAATCCATTAAAATGAAAGTTTATTTCTTATGGATCCTAAAATGATCATTCTTAATCATTTCAAATATATGATAATTATTTTCACTTAACAAAAGTACCAAGATCGATTTAATTTTTGCAGTGCTAATGACGCCATGTGACTATACCACTTTGCTGGGTAATCCTTGGGTTGTCGAGGACACTCGTTCTAGCAGTTACTATCTGGTTCTTTCCATTGTTAACCTGAGAAATAACTGGATTAGATAGGAACTGTCTATATTCGAATGATTTAGTAAAGTTGACATAGACAATCAATACTGTAATAAATAAATTATCTGTTGGAGAGAGGCTTTTTCCGTTATGCCGCTCAGAACACGCGGGGCTCGACCAAGACACAAAGGCCTAGAATCTGCGCGAATGGGAAGTACTAATCAAGGCGACGAGCGGCTTGTTAACGCTTTACATTATGTACGAATATGTATACATAATACAAGTACTGAGCTTAGTCATAACGCACGCAGCGTGTAGTTGTGTTGACAAGCGTCCAATACAGAGCAGCGTTCGTTTATAAAACAATCAAATTAGCCAATTACTGTTGCAACGTACTTATTTTTAATCTATTTTAAATTTTTGTCGGAAGATTAATATGGACAGTTTTACTACTACTTATTTTTTTTTTTCAACTTCCAACTTTCACTTTGGAACATTATCTTTAGGATTGGGTCTGAAGAAACTCATTCTTGTTATTGTAAGTAGGTAGTTATTTCCATTTTCTAAATTTGATGAAATTAAATCGGTCAAATAGTACGGTTTTTTTTATCTTTCCCAAATTTATTACACTATAAAGAGACGCGCTTAATTCAAATGGACTACTTTAATTATTTTAATTAAAGTAACAACATAAAGTTGTACGTTAGTTGACGCTGCGTTGCATGTATTCATGCATACTTCCATCGCTATGTCATGATTAACGCTTTGCGTCGCCACATTAATATACAACATGCCTTCCCAAGACCCCGTCACTTGACGCAGGTGAAACCTTTACATAACATCATGTAGATAAACATTGAATTTTAAGTGGTTCATGGCGACAGTGAACTTAGATTTTACAACGCAACAAAGTGAAATTCTCATCTAACTACGTATATCTCGACCTACCTACTACCTATAATCGACATAGATATACCAATTCAGACGAAATTATTGTTTTTACTAGGTTCCGCCCGGGGCTTTGCCTGCCTGAAAATTAGAATATTTTACAATTGATTACTGATTGTGGCTGTCTATTCCTGTTTTATCCCAAGGGAGCATTTAATTGGGATAAAAAGTATCCTATCAACCAAGTCAGCTCATACCCTGTCTGTATACGAAATTATAATCAATATCCATTAAGTAGTTTCAGCGTGATTGACGGACAAACATCCAAACAAACAAACTTTTACATTTGTATTAATGTGAAATGTGATTTATAATATTAGTGTGATTAATGATAGAAAGAATAGATAGATTAATGATGAGAATATTCAATTTACCACGACTGCGCACCTACACGTTTTTAAGCTTAGACAATATTCAATATTCCAATATTCATGGGTGTTAAATTCTTAGACGGACAGGAATTAATTTTGCAACAGTTTCATCGAGCTACTTTCTGCTACAGGTTATGAATGAGAATCCATGTCTTGCACTTATAATACAGGAATTAATTAGATATTGTAGGAATTTAATATTTTATTACATGTTCTTGGTAATTATTTTTTTATAATATCCTTATAATTGAAATAACTGATTGAAGTTATTGCCTATAAAGGTGTTATAGAAGTACACATACTTTATTAATAATGTACGTGTATATAGACGAATGAACACTTATTCCATCGTGATACGTGATTATCACACAAGCAATGGACATGACTCATAGTCTTGTATACTAAATTGGTAATTATGTAAATATTTCAAGCCATTTAGCATTCAGTTCACTACCTTGTCCACTGAACTTCTGATAATTATTTGTCGTCGGTATTAACCAGAACTGTAGTGACCCGAGCATTGGCGGGAATTGCATCCAACTGTTGATTCGTAGAGTATTTTACAAGAAAAAATGTTCTAATCTATATGAAGTTTTATTAAATAACTAGTATAGTATCTTGTATCTTGTAAGAATCCTACTATTTTAAAGCATTTTGTTACTGTTGTCCCACACGCACAATACGTCACTTTACTTGGTTAATTAAATTTTAACCAACAACAAATGGTTTGTATTTACGATAAGCTCAAGAAAGAAAGAAAATTTGAATAAAATAACTTGGTATTTATAAATTACCATATTAAACTTAATATGTAGTTTTTAAATCATGTTTGCCATCTATGTGGATCAACATTTTTATATGTAAATGTTCAAAATAAGAATTTATTTCCGTAACTTTATTAAAAATTCGAACTTGGTTTTGAGATGTTGAGGCATGCTGACCATGGATTGGTTTCGAATCAAGGGCTTTGGTATTTCATCAACCAATATTTGATAAATAATCATAATGTGGAATTTCCCTTTAGCTTAATATGATAGTTTATTTTCATTTTAATATAAAAAAGAATGTTACAAGCATTGAAAAAAATCAAATTATTTGATGGAAAACAATAACACAATAAAAAACTGCAGAATAACCATATCAAACGTTGTTGACAAAATATTATCGATTAAACTATATCAAAAAATTAAATAAACATTTTTAGTGTATATGTACATTATACACTAAAAATTCTAAGCCCGCGTCTCTTGTCGTTCATATACTAAATATATTCACAAACAACAATTACAAACTCTGTTTTGTGAAATCACACACTTTCAAAAATTCCAAAAGTGAGGCTTATTGTCACAAGAACGTAAATATATAAAGTACCCACAGTAAGTACTTTGATAGTCATCTGACACGGTGTATTGACCTTCGCTACGAACAAGTCCATATGACAACATCCTTATTTACGTAGTAAAATCGATATGAGGACAAATAAATATGAAAAAAGCTTGCGACTTTTAAAATCCAGGTTCACGACCAACTTTCTATATTTGGAAATTTGCTATATATTAACCATACTTAAAAAGTAAAACCATATACCTATTATTAATTTAACCTCCTGTTCTACTCTTGTGTCTCGTCTCAACTCAAGCAGCTACCTTGTACCTACTTGTCAGACAATTCTTGAGAATTCTGTTAGAAGTCTATCGATCTTACTGTATAGTATAGTAGTTTTCGTAAAAATATTCTCAACAATTCAACGGCACAGTAGACATTACTATTATACCGTACAGTCTTATATCAAACTTTATAGAAAATAAAAAAGAATAATAAATACTTTATCCAAATATATAATAATAATGTCAACTATCCCATCATTAAAAATTTTAATAACATTAGCTTGATTATGTCACATAAAATTTTAAACATCTCTAAATTACTTATTTCAAATATTTGAACTTGAATATACCTACTAAAGGCCATAATGTCAAAAAACTGGAATCTAAAATACATATTATGGTGATTAGGGTTCGTGTTAAATACCATTTTTTGTCTATTTCTACGCAGTTCGGTACCGGGCGACGCGGTCGTCCCTCTGACCTTAAAAAAGTATATTGCATATTTACTGAGAACATAAAAATCTTTTAAGTGCCTGTAAGCAATCAGTCGGTCAAACAGCAGAGCTTGCAAAGTAAACATAAGGTATTCAGGTCAGACGTAGTCACGTGCAGGTGCATCAGACTAGAGGAGTCATCTCGTGCAGGCCATACAACTGGCCATACATGTTAATAAGTTTCGTTCGAATCAATCCGGCAAAAAATTAGAGAAAACATCACACAAGGTCAATAAGGTAATTTTAACTTTTTTTATGAAAAAAATGTATCCAATGTATTTATAAAACTTACTATAAACTTATTTATAAGACATATCTCAAAACGCGATTGGCCGTTACTACACAGAAAAAGGGAAAAACCATTCATCTTCTGGCCCTACCTAACAACGTATACTTAAGCAATTGTTTTTATTTTCTTTTTTTTGGGTTTGTTACTCGATAACTGCGTAATTTTTCAACTGATTGGTGCATTTTTTGTATTGGATAGAAAATTGTTGTCATTTAATACATTTTAGAATCTGGTATTGTACTTAGCTCCCAGCGGTGACCTTTTTCGTAAAAAAATTATTATTTATATAGAAGTGTCAATCGACAATATTTAATTATTTAGCACCATGTAATTGATATTTTTAAAGAAATTATGATAATGAAATATAAAGTTGAATGAGAATGCAATGTTATAATATATCGTATAGTTTGCACACATAATAAATAAAAGAGCAGTGAACAAGTTTGGTTTTGCCTCGATTCTTCGAACTGATTTCATTACAATAGGTACCTGGAATATCACTTAACACTCTGTATTATTTTTTCCATTGAGGTAATATGAATATTGATGTTTGGGCATTTCTGTAGAATTTGCTTTATGCAATGACGCAATTTGCAATCTTTATTGACATTATTAACATTATAACATAAACAAACACATCCATTAATTAGCAATTATTACATAACGGAATTAGAGAATTTATGGTTGCTTTATTAATAAATCAAACTAAACCAATTATTAGGAAATCCATGTTGTTACAATCGGTATATTTTGATTATATCAAGGCCAAATTAAATATAATACTTTTTAGTGTCAGGCAGCTTGACATAGCTGACTCTATTCCGTTACCGTATTAAATAAATACACTAAGTGGTCGATCGAGGTTAAGACAAAGGTGTTTTTGAACATTTGGGATAGTAAGTTTTAGTGTCTTCAATAACTCTGTTACTATTACAAGTAAGAACTGCAGGCTCTATATTAAGGTATTACTTGCAAAACTGAACTGAACAAAACAATATTTGTTGCGTCTTATAATCAAGTGCCTTCTCGGCTTGTTTAAGGTGGGTATTAGCGATGTTTCTAGTACGCATTGTACGGATAAGTATTTATTTTGCCAAAAAATAACTATTAATAATTATTTTCATAATTATCAAATTGTAGTGAAAGAGACTTGTCAAAACCGGATGATAGTTATTTTCCCATTATTTGGTAATAACAATACATTAACATAGCATCTATAGATGCTATGTTAATGTATTGTTATTACCGACATGTCATCATCTATAAAAATGTTGTTGTCATTATGATTCCTATTATTAATACCAAATGAACCATAATTATAACAATATTTTTGTATATTACATTATCAAATAGAATAAAACAAAAGCAAATAAATGATTAATTTGATTTGAAAACCGATTTTTTAACAATTATACAGTAAATGATTTATCCAAGTTATTCAACAATTATAACAGCACACGTTAATAATATTCACATTACCCTATTTTTTATTTATCATTTACAAAAATTACGAAAAAATAATTATTTTTCTTCTTTGTGATGAGACCACCAATTGTCTTCAGCGCTTTTGCATTGTGCATGTCCTTGTTGGTACAGCAAGATGGATGTTTTATTATAATAGGCTTTATTGAAGTGAAACTTTTGAAGTGAAACTTCTTTAGAATCGTTGTGATTTCAAAACTGATGCAACGGAAAAACGACAGGTAAGAGACAGAAATACAAAAATGTGTAGAATGAAGCCGGCAAAGAATGAGACAGAAATATACATACTATTTTATTCATTCTTTTGACGATTTATTGAAGTTTCACTTCTATCATGTGTGAATCGCACACACACCTTTTTTTATGTATTGTGCACTGTGGAATCCAAGAGATAGATGTTCAAATTAAAATAATGTCTTAAAATTTCAAACATATGCTCAATATTGATAGTATTGTTGTGAAGGTACTGATTTTATAACAAAAATGGTGATCACATGACCAAGTTCTTACCTTGTCACTGACGCTGTTGAAATATGCAATCATTATAAGGTTTGTTTGCTAATTCAAATGTATCACCAAACGAGGACTCTGAGCATGCAGGTATATTACAAACCAACCAATTCTAATACATCTAGAAATAAATAGTGCTTTATTGGCAAACTTTAGTAACGTAAAGGATCAAATTTTGTACACGTGTAATCAATTTGATTAATTAGATGTCTAGCCAAGAAATTCACCAAAATCCTTCAACTGCGCGTTTTCCAAGACACAATTGACTGATAATTTAAATAAATGTGTTTTTTATTAATGAGCATATTTACAGTCTAGGCTAACCAACATTATACATTTATATAAGAAATAACATGAATATTCCTTATAAAATATACTATTATAAAAATAATACTGCATTTTTACTATAAGGATACCAATCATTATGTTATAACAATAAAGATGAACTTTATCCATATTAAAACGTCACTTTTATCGTCTATTAGTTTCTCGTGTTAATATAGACTAGCTGTGACCCGCGGTTGAAGCCGCGTAAGTCCATATCCCGTAGGAATAACGTAAAAAGTGCCTATGTGTTATTTCAGTTGTCCAGCTATCTACGAAGCAAAATAGTATTATTAGTCACCAATAGATGTCAGGAAAAAAAACACGAATATGACTTTTTCTAAAAAAAATTCCTAGCTAGATCGATATATATATATATATACAAGAATTGCTCGTTTAAAGGTATAAGATTTACCGCTGACATATGATGTGTGCCGCTAACTCGGGAATGTACGTATAATACCGGTTATCGATTTTATTCATCGGTTACTAAATGCGCTTTCACTAACACATTATTTACATACTATTTCACGCCCAGAATTGAATAAGCATATTTTCGAATTTGTATCATCAATCATTGTTGTTTTCACATGAAAGCGCAATATTTAACCTCTACTCCAGACCTAAAAAAAAAACCATAAAGATTATAGTAAACTGACCAGTATAAACTACCAACCAGTATAAAAAATTCTACTTGGTTAACGTGGACCGCCATTGAACCAAAATAATATTATATGAACTCATTTAAATTTGAGTTTGTTGTTGAGATTGAAATTACTACGACACAATGACATCAGATATAATTTGTTTCTTTGTCCGGGATTTTCTGATTTCGTCCTTATATCTTTATAGGAAGGCCAGCAATGTATTTATTTAATTTTATAAATAAGGTAGCTAACCCGCGAGGTTTCGCCCGCGCGAACATTTATGTTCCTTATTATTATTTTTTTTTAACAGCGCAATACCTCTTATTACAGGGACTATAACTTCGACCGTCATTTTAATGAATTAGGTGTTCAATAAAAGAAAAAACTACTACTAGACCGGGAGATGGTGACACAAATTACTAGGTCATTTGTACCAGTATGGCGGTTCTTCAGTGGTCTAATTACGTAAAGGCAAAAAGGAAAATGATGGTCATAGCGCTCGCACCGGCGGCCCAATCGCGTGGGCGTTAATCGAACGCGTCGGATAAATAACGAGTGTCGAACGATTTGTTCCACAAAAATGCTTGTATTTTCAGATAGTCGAAAAAAGAAGTAGGCGGTAGCGTAATGCCATACTTCTCGGGTGTGACTTACAGCCCGCCATACCTACGCGAATATATTAATTTAAATAAAACAATTCAACCATTTGTACCAGGCTAATTTTTGCATAGCTGATCATCGTCGAGTAGCCATTCACGAAAATCACCTTGCCATACTTTTCCGACAGTTCCCAATGGCCGCCATACCACTGCAAAGGAGTAATTTTTTTTTTAAACCAAACGCCAAACGATTTTTTTTTTAAGATAATGTTGATATTATAAATATGTTCAATTGTTCGAACATTTTATTTTTACATCGTTAATGTTTTTTGCAGCGTTAATCAAATATTGTAGTTTTTAGCAAATTTATGTGATCTTGATTCACAATATTGCAAGTTTCGTAGGATCTGTACTTTTTTGAAAATAAACACATTACCTATGACACTCATAGATAACACGGCATTCTTATGCCTATATAACAAAAGATTGTTAAAAAAAATTTCATGGGTTCAGTTGATTCAGAGATTACCCCATACAACGTCACAAACGCACAAACTCAAATATTCACAAACTTCTCATATTGGTATAGATTAGGCATATACTACGCTACGTAAGTTTAAGTTTGACGTTGAGTTTATGCAGAAATACACTACTTACTATAGAACAACACTTTAAGAATTAATATAAATATAAAGTAAGGGAAGAATTGATTTATCCTCAACAAAAATGTATATGTAGATCGTAGATAAATAAAGATACCTATATTTGAACGAACTGCACGTAGTATGTTTAAATGATATTTAAATCTATTATTAGTAATTGACCACACGTGGGGCAGTTATATAAAAATGATAATAAACAAATTATTCATGGTCTTGCCTCAAATCAAGGAAAAGTTGCGTCAGTCAGGAATGAAAATCAAGTACCTACTTATTTAAAAGAAGCTACACACTATTAGATTGATAACGTAAAAAGTAACGTAAAAATAAATAGTCGATTATTAGAATCTACTTGTATGTATACAACATCAGAGTAAATATTTAATTTTTAGACTGAACGAGTTGCCTCCTTCACTTGTAGGCAAAAAACCGGGGCCACACATGAATGAGTCGTGACATCGTAACCTGCTAAAAGCTTAACATGGTTTTATTTTTTTAGTCGTCCTCGCTGTATGTGTATACGAATAAACACTTGTGTACGAATTCAATATTAAATACGAACGTAATTATATTTCATATCCCGACTGAAGATGTCCCGTTAGTAAACTCGGTGCTTAAAACAAGTTCAGGGTGAAACCATACGTTATCGCCCTACCTAAATAATACTAAAGCCCGTTATAGGTACAGTTTTTTAAAGGTTCGACATGCAAACCGTATTATGCTCCAGTAAATAATTAATTGCAAGGAACAACTGTGTACTTTAATAAGTCAACAAAATGTTTATATTATTCTTAATGATTTTAACGTTGACTGACATACGTTTCTTACATAAATAATTTATATTATAATAAAAAATAAATAATTTTATTGTATGAATACAAAGAATCTCTAGCAACCTTGTCTTACTATTCGTAGACAGCATCTACGTTAAAGATATTGACAATGAATACAATCAAGTGATTCTCAGAGTCAAAGGCTTATTTTCCATGGTCATGCTCGTAATATTTGTTTTGATTAATTAATAATTATGAATTTGATTATTTGTAAAAAAAAACTATGATCGAGTCCGTAATAAGTACTCTCTATATATATAAAGTGAAAGTTAAAAGTTTTCTTGTTCGGAATTATGGTTTGAGTATAAAAATCGATACTTATTTATTCGAATAACATTTTTCATCACATAAGATAGCAGTCTTTATAAAATAAACGAAGTAAATAGAGTTCGAATTCGAGCTTACAAATTGAAACCGCAATGCGCAATACGATTTCTCACAATACATCAATTATAAAATTATTATGAAAACATTACACAGGAATTACATTTATCCCTGATGTGTTATAGATTGATTGCGTTAATTTAAATATTATATAATGTAATGCTGGTATAAACGGTAAAAAAATAATAATTACTTGTTTTTAAACTGCTGACTTTTTAAATAATTCATTATTCGTTTTAAATACTACTTAATATTTAAATGTTAAATAGCTTAGATAATATTTGTACTTTTTACTTTAGGTGGAGGTCTTTTACAAAAGGTATTATTAATTGCTTTTTGCTTCTAGTTTTACGTTAAATATATTTTTGCTATGTATTTACAGATATATAATAATTTTTTAAGAATGACACACGTCAGTGGGTTAAGGTCGATAAGATGCAATCAGCTTTATTATTATCTATTCTTAGTGACATTGAATGTAATGTGACTTGATGATCGCTAGATTTCCTGATTATAGCCTATTTAATATTTCATACAAACATATCACATGACGCTTTGTATTGATGTACATCGTTTGTTTACAGGAAATGGCTAGAAGAAATCGCTTTAGCAAGCAAACAGGGACGAAAACCATCTCTTCTGCGTGCAATGACCAAGGCGTTCTGGTTGAGTTATGCTCCTTCCGGTGTCATGTTCCTGATACAGGCTCTCATCCTCAAGTAACTACCGTATAATAAATAATTTTGTTGTTAATACTCTCGTTTATATAATGAATAACTAATAGTCTCATTCCCCACATAATACTGATTAACATACCTACTACAAAAGAGTAAACTACTACCTACTACAACAAATAATAAGCTATTTCTAACCGCCAACGCAAATATTACGGGGCAATGTAGCTCATGAATAAATTGTATTTTTTTTCCTGACTTAGTCGGTATTGATGTGAGTCTGAGCTATGTTTGATGAAGATTGTCAAAGATAGCCGCCTTAACAATGTCACAACAACAACTTTACAAAGGTGTTGATGAGGTATATTTTCCCAGCTCCCTTTATTACCAAATGAAAGGGATCGACTATTAGAATAACATAAAAATAATTAAAAGATAGCGGTCAACACAAACTGATGTTGGGGTTATTCAAATGTTTAATTTAATTTATTTGATACTACAATAAATTTATTAACGTTCCTTTTATAGAGTAAAAAAAGGTTTAACTCTATAGCGTCTCCTATCGATCGTATTTTAATAGCGCTTTATTCTCATGGATTAATTAAATTCCTCATTTCAGACCTTTCCAGCCTGTAGCATTGAGTATGATGCTATCGTACTGGGAACCAGGCTCCACTATGACTTACCAACAAGCCATATACTGCGCATCGGCCGTCATCTTCATGTCATTAATGATTGCTTTCCTGAACCATCACGGTACCTACTCCACTCAACAGTTTGGAATGAAAGTGCGCATTGCTGCGTGTTCACTCATTTATAGAAAGGTGAGGATCAGACGTTCAAAGAATATTTAAATACCAATAAGAAATCGCAGGTATTTATCAAAACCACAGAATAAATTGTTGCATTATAAGCAACTCACAGGAGATTTTAAAGATATTTATAATTTAATTCTGTGCCGCGCGGAAGTATACACTAAAAATAATAATATTTACAAAATAATACCGTTCGTATGGCTAGCAATTACAATAAATCACGACCAAGAAACAAGAATGTATTGTTTAATTCTATGTTCTCAGGTAATGCGAATGAGCTCTGGAGCTTTAGCCCAGACCACCGCTGGACAAGTGGTAAATCTTTTGTCGAACGACGTGAACCGGTTTGACTACGCATTCATCTACACTCACTTCATCTGGCTGCTTCCTCTACAAGTGGTTTTAGTCTGCTATCTAATTTATCTCAAGATCGGTTATGCAGCAATCGTGGGAGTCATCGGCATTGTGCTGCAGACTATACCTGTTCAATGTAAGCGGTTTGAACAGAAATCAATAATTTAGTTACAGTACCTAAATATTAACTGTATTATCGGTTTACTAAAGCTCTTTTATATCTGCACAATGAGAGTAGATGGATCTTTAACTGCTTTTTTCTATTTGGACGGAAAATTCATCAGGTTTAATTTGAACAAGTGTTCAAAAAAGACGAGCAATATTTGTTTTCACAAAGCTTGGCCTTGTCTCATAACAAATAAACTCGGTCGCTAACTTATATGATTTATTGCTTATATTAAAAATATATATATATATTTTCATTTACACTATAGTATGGCTTTTATTTTAATAATGAATATTATTTTAGCTTATATGAGTAAACTAGCAGCAAGACTAAGAATGAAGACAGCTTGCAAAACAGATGAAAGAGTTCGAATAATGGACGAAATTATTAACGGAATGCAGGTAATCATGAATTAATGTTATTAGAACAGTTATTATAAAAAACCTTTGTAGTACTATTAATTTTTTTGTATAAATTACACAATTCTGTTTCGTTTCAGGTCATCAAAATGTATGCTTGGGAAAAACCATTTGAACAGGTGGTAGCCATGGCCCGCAAGAATGAGATTAACTGCATCACGTCTGCTTCTTACCTTCGAGGTGTTTACCTCAGTTTCATGGTGTTCACAGAGAGATTGACCCTGTACATAACTCTGCTTTCATACTCTTTATTTGGTTTTCAAGTGACAGCGGATATTGTAAGTTTTAATAATTATCTAATCTATTAAGTATTTTTTATAACAAATAAACTTGTTCATTCAATGTTACAAATTAAGGAATTATTACCCTCAAGTTTGATTTATTTAAGTAATTATTAATATCCAACTATATTTCTTACCTTCAAATGATAAAACGAATCGTTAAGATCGTGTAAGTACGACAGGTAAGTGAATAGCAAAATTTTAGTGATCTGATTTACAGGTTTTTCCTTTGGCGCAATTCTACAATACACTACAAGGCACTTTATCGATAATAATGTCGAATGCCGTATCGTTTTTGGCAGAGGCGCTGATATCTGTACAACGCCTCGAGGCGTTCATGTTATTGGGTATGTGAGACCTGCCCTGGTCTCAGAAACACTATCTATGCATGGAACGCTAATAGTCGTGCTATTATTATTAAACAAAAGTCCAAATTATAGCTGAGACTTTGTTGTTAATAACCTAAATCACTGTTTATGACAGTATCGGCTGTATATACAAAGCCTTTGCATGCGTAAAAATTGTTCTTCTAATATAGAACACAGTTGGAAGGGGTTATCTTGTAGTTATAGATGTTTGGTAGTCCACAATATAGTTAAATAAAATAAGTATTGACCACAAATGTGGTTTTCACAGGCTTTCCCGATGGCACAAATGTTCAACATCCTTCAAGCTTCATTAGCTATTACGTTGCCAATGAGTCTTTCTATGTTACTAGAGTCTTCTATCTCCGTTCGTCGTATACAAGATCTTTTATTATTGGGTACGATTTTAAATAATACAATACATCATGTTTGTCTTTGTCTTGTGGTCCGTCTGAATTTTGACAGTTCGTATTTGATACTGGATTGAATGTTCGCAAAATTATTTGGGTTTGGTGTACTAATACTGCTTTTTACCGTTTATAACAAATAAAAATTATGGGTATTTAGAGAAAAATGTTGTATGTTACTACTCTGTATTTGACTAATATACTAACATAGCAATAAAATGTGAGGCCCATATCCTTTTCCTTCCCTTTCCCAGTCCTTTCCTTTATTCCTTTATCCTAGTCCTTTCTTAATCCCTTCCCAATCTAAAGTCGGCAATCCATTTGTAGAAGCTTAAGGTCTGCAATCGACCTTACGCCTCTACAAATGTCCATGGGCGGTGGTAGCGTTTACCATCAGTCGTCCCACCAGCTCCATTGCCGACTGTGACATAAAAAAAAATAAAATGTTCCAGTAATAATTAAATTAATTTCCATTTATTTCATTATTATATTCATCGGCACTTCGGCAAATTCGTATTAGAATATTTTTTCAAACAGTATGATTTACGTTTGTTTCTAGGGTATTTTTTTATTGTCAATTAATGTCGTCTATCGTAATGTATTTAGTATACATTTACATGTTTTAAGGATATTCACAACAATGTCCGATAACTTTTATAAAGATGTCAAGGCTGGTTGTCAAAATGGTATATATATATAAATGTTTTTTTTTTTTTGATAAATCAATTCAGGGTGTCCCGAAAAAGCATATGGACATACAGTCTTTTAGATGCTTGTTTCAAATATTGTGGAAAAAAATATATTTATTATTTACATTAAAATAATACAGATGAACGAGAAGATCTTCGCAGTGTAGCCGGAGTAGATATCGCAAAACTTGTAGAAAAAGTGGACAATAAGAAAATTAAAAACTTGAGTGAATTGGATCTCTGCCCGAACACATTCAAAAAAATTGATGAAGATGGCATTTACAATCCAGGTATTAATATCCTCTCAACTAGGTAACTTCTCTTATATCTTCTCTTTAAAGTCGCCATTTATTATCACATGTTTAATTTCTCTTAGATAAATGTTTAAAATTGTCTATTGCCTTAAAATATTTAATATTGATTATACATTTTTAACCATTAAGTAAATTCATAATCCTAAAATAAATCTTATAGGAACAAAAGGTAAAGCATCATAGGTAAATAGGTCATAGGATAATTACTAAATCTTATATCTTTAAACGAGCAATTCTTGTATATATATATATATATATATATACAAGAAATTTAATATATAGGGGGTTTCGGGGGCGATAAATCGATCTAGCTAGGAATCTTTTTTAGAAAATGTGATATTCGTGTTTTATCGACTTAAACTTACTTTTTTAACAAATAGGAGGCGTTTGAGTAGTCCCAATTTATTATGACTCTTCCTGGCATCTATTGGCGAATAATAATACTATAAATGCGAAAGTTTGTGAGGATGGATGCATATGTATGTGTGCGTCTGTTACTCTTTCACGCAAAAACTACTGAACCGATTGCAATGAAATTTGCTTCGTAGATAGCTGGACAACTGAAATAACACATAGGCACTTATTATACCGATATTCCTACGGGATACGGACTTACGCGGTTTCAACCGCGGGTCACAGCTAGTACTTACATTAATAATGATTAAACCATAATAATAAAAGTCAGTCAAACTGTTTCTACTTCAGTGTGTTTATAGATTTTAACCCCTAGAAAATGTGCAAATTTATTGTTCAGTCCTCGATCTAACTACAAGCCCCCGAAGATTGAAGCCGCAAAAAATAAATGATAATTTTACATGCATATCATACAGGTTTTGACTGCAATGAAAAAGGATTGATTGCCCCATCACAACGCTCTATACCTGTTAATTCTGACGATGGCATCATTATCCAAGATGTATCTGCTCATTGGATAGAAAATGGTCCTGTGACATTACGTCACATTAACATAAACGTCCCTAAAGGAAAACTCTGCGCCATCATTGGTTCAGTTGGATCTGGGAAAGTAAGTTTTTTTTATACATAAAGTTTTGTTTTCACTTAAGTGCATATACTAGTTATTTTTTCTTGTCTTTACATATTTCTAGATCGTCTGTTTTATTTTCAGAGCTCAATTTTGCAGTTACTATTAAATGAATTACGTGCGACAAGCGGCCGAATATACCTTTCTGGCCCCTTGTCCTATGCTTGCCAAGAACCTTGGTTGTTCGTCGCTACTGTTCGGCAAAACATATTATTTGGCTTACCTTACAATCCTAAAAAATACAAAGAGGTAATATATCAATGACCACAAGGTATATTAATTTAAAATCGATCCATGAGAATAACACGTATCTTGCCTTATCCAGGTTGTAAGAGTCTGTGCACTACAAAAAGATTTCCAACAGTTCCCTCACGGAGATCAAACGCTAGTTGGAGAGAGGGGTGCCTCTCTATCTGGTGGTCAAAGAGCACGTATTAATTTAGCAAGGGCAGTATACAGACAAGTAAGTTATTACTTAGAAGTTTATGATATTAAAAACCTATCAGATGATTGAACAAAGAACTAAAAAATATAGATGTAAATAATTAGTCACAAAAAATCATTAGTACCTGGGAGTAGTTAAACTTTGGTTAGGTGGTTAAATAAAGTGGAACGGCGAAATTCGCACAAATTAACTAAACATGAAATAACTCTTATAACCCTGAAAAATGTTCAGTAAAGAATATTGAGAGTCCATTATCAAGTAGTGCAAAAGTTAATTTATAATATCTTAATATTTCGGTGGTTGTAAGCCTAAAGCCATCCTTCTGGCTACACCCATGTATTCATGTACATTCATATTACTTAATTATTGTTAACATGTTTTTGTTCTTTTAGGCAGATATATATCTTTTAGACGATCCTCTATCTGCTGTAGATGCACATGTTGGTCGTCAATTATTTGACGAATGCATAAACGGATATCTACGTCACACAACGCGCATACTTGTTACTCACCAGTTACATTATCTTAAGGCAGCCGACTACATAATTATTATGAACAACGTAAGTACTTTATCGATTAGGTTCGAAACATAGACACACCACTTAAACTAATGAAGTAGTTAAAGTATTTCCGCGTAAGAAGAATAATGCAAACTTGAGTTTTATCTTAAAATTATCACGACAAAGACAAAAGCGGTTTTAAAAAGCTATATGAGTTTCAATATATATATTTTTAGGGATCAATTGAGGCCAAAGGCACGTTTAATGAATTGATGTATTCGGGTAAAGATTTCGCCAAATTGTTATCGGCAAGTCAGGAAGACGATACCAAAGCTGACGCAGAGAAACCTCCCCCAATGTCGAGAAGAACTTCCGCCAGAGTAAGTATTTACAATATGAAGTATTCCTAAAAATACTAAAAAAAACATTCAGTGACGTCTAGTGACCAATTGTTTATAGTTAAACATACGTAAGTCAACACCAATGTAGCAACAATTTCATTAAAAGGACTTATTGTAAATACGTATATTCTAAAAAAGTTATGAATTTAAAGTTGAAGATAATGAGCGTTACGTTCTAATGAACATAACTTTTAGCTGTCCACGACGAGACGACCATCATTAACTGAATCAACAACTGGTTGTGAAATCCCAGCTCAAGAAATGGAAGAAGAAGAGAGAGAATCGGGCTCTATGGGATGGCATGTCTATGGTGCATATCTCAGAGCTGGAGGAAAAACTGGTCGCCTGTTGTTTATGGTCATTCTTCTCATAATTGGGCAACTATCAGCTACGCTGTGTGACTATTGGGTGACTTTCTGGTAACGTATCCATACAAATAGACAAAAAAATTGTACATTTTTTTAATAATTCAGAACATATCTTAAAGAGGTTTTTAACCTTTTAGGACCAATGAAGTTACACGTTTAAAAGAACGGGAAACCAATAGCACAAACAAAGATTACAATGCAGTTGAAGCTCCTGTAAACAGCACATTCAGTTTCACAAGTTACTTTTCAGGAATTAAAGCAGAATCGAGTAAGATTTTTTTTTATTCGCTTGATGTTATTTGAAATTATTAAACCATATCTCTAAATAGAAGCAGTAAATAAATAAGCTATGTGAAACATTTAAGAATAAATATAAACGACCGACGATTTACAATCAAAGGTAAAATCAACGTCATATCTCAGAGGTAATACCAACGTCTGAAGTTTAATTTCTTTTTTTTTTTAGATTTGAACATTCATGCCTACATTGGGCCATTGGACACCTCTCAGTACTTGTACGTGTATACGGCGTTGATTATTTGCTGTATATTCTTCATAACAGCCAGAGCCTTCATGTTCTTCAAAGTTTGCATGACTGCATCCCGCAACCTTCATAACGACATGTTCCACTCTATGCTTCGTGGTGTTATGCGTTTTTTCGATGCCAATTCATCAGGTAATTTTGAAATTGTTCATGAAATCCCATCAGTCATATTATTTTTGGCAAAAAAATCGTCTTTCGACTATTCCATGTACATTTTCCAAATTCTGTGTAAGTATTTTACGAACTTTTTATTTAGTATTTAATGTGAATTTACTGTGTCTTTTTTCAGGGCGTATTTTAAATCGCTTTTCAAAAGACATCGGTGCTTTAGATGAACTTCTGCCACGTTTCCTATTAGAATGCATTCAGATTTACCTTGTGATGTTCAGTATATTAGCATTGAATGCTGCTGCGTTGGTCTGGACTCTGCTACCGACAACTATTATCCTTCTTTTGTTCTATATTATTCTGCAGATTTATTTGAAGTCGGCACAGTCCATCAAACGGTTGGAGGGTACTAGTAAGTAACACATTAATTTTCTTCCACTTAACATAATATTACGTTACTACATATAGGTACTCACCACGTTTTCTTAATTTTTTTGCAGCTAGGAGTCCCGTATTTTCTCACATGTCGGCTACGCTTAATGGCATAAGCACTATTAGATCTTCTGGAGCACAGCAAAGGTTGATTCAGGAATTTGACAAATTTCAAGTAAGTTTGAACTAGAAACTTAATCATAAATTCCGATATAAATGGTATGTAAGTGTATTCATCGTTACAAAATAAAGAATCGATTACGTTGTTTTCAAACAGAATTGAATTATATCCTCAAGAATTCATCCCGTTTAATTGCAATATGGCAGCGCATGGTTGTAATTAGTATTTTTCATAGTTTTTATAAAATTGCTTCCTGGACCCAAGAAATCAATGTAATTAATGAAACAGGATTTTGGATAGAATAATCCATTTGAATTAAATTCAATGTATTTTTGAGTTATTACTATTCTAATAATTTCAGGATATACACACGTCTACATGGAGTAGCTATCTGGCAAGCGGGGTCACTCTCGGGTTTTGGTTAGATTTCATATGTGTTCTTTATTTGGCCATCGTCATTGTTGCCTTCCTCGTTATTGACAGCAGTAAGTATTTTAAAAAGTAATTACATTACATGAGTAAACACTTTTACAAATTTAATCATATATTGTGCAACATCTATATGTACCTATGTACATTGTTTATTTTATTTCAGAAACAATTTTCTCTGGCAATGTGGGTCTAGCTATTTCCCAAACGTTGATTCTTACTGGAATGCTGCAATTTGGCGTCCGACAGACTGCCGAAGTTATTTCACAAATGACAAGTGTAGAAAGAATCCTACAATATACCCACATTGAACGAGAACCGCAGTGGGAAAAAGGAGGTAAAATCAGTTATTTTAGAATGTACAGAAACAGAAAGAAATGACAATTAAGCGTAATGTTCTATCTAAATATGTATATACATATATTTCTTTATTGTTCTCTAAATTTACAGCTCAAGAGACACCTAAAGGCTGGCCCTTAAGAGGTCAAATTGAATTCCGAAATTGCTACATGAAATACACGCCAGAAGACTTGCCAATATTGAAAAATTTAAATTTGGTTCTGGAAAGTGGTTGGAAAGTAAGTATCTATATATAATATGCCCTACCATCATCATCATTAGCCCTTATATGTTCCCACTGCTGGGACACAGGCCTCCTATGAGGGTTCAGGCCATAATCCACCACGCTGGCCAAGTGCGGGTTGGCAGATGTCACTTGTCGTCGAACTTTTTTGATTCTTGGACATGCCGGTTTCCTCACGATGTTTTCCTGTTAGCAGTGGTGATGTTATCTACATGCGCAGATAAATTAAAAAATCAATTTATTTCCTGCACGCTTACCCGGTCACAAACCCGGACTTATCGATTTTGAAGTCCGAAGTTCTCACAATTGAGCCACCATTGCTTTGTATATTTCTTTCGGAGTAGTTTAATAGCTGTTCTAACACATATAAACCTTCCTCTTTCAATTTTTATTTTTCGTGTGGTTCTTTAAGACATGATCTATTTGTAAATTTTAGGTTGGTATCGTTGGCAGAACAGGTGCAGGCAAATCTTCACTAATTTCCTCATTATTTCGTCTAGCAATTGTTGAAGGAGAAATACTTATTGACGGAGTTGATACTGGAAATTTGGCTCTGCAGGTAATTATACTAATATTACATGGTATAATTATTACATGGAACACATTTGTACGAATTATTTTATAGTAATACCAATTAAACCTTTATATCACATTTTGCAAATGTGTAGTGTCCTTAAATAGATTTTATGAACTTACTTCCAAAAGCGATATTATACGTAACTACATTTTTATTAAAAACTAGCTGCGCCCCGCGGTTTCACCCGCGTAAGTCCGTATCTTGTAGGAATAACGGGATAAAAATTTGCCTTCATGTTATTCCAGGGATTATTATAAAAAATATGTGATTTTTTGTTTTGCTTTTTGCAGGAATTAAGGTCAAAGATATCAATCATTCCACAAGAACCAGTTCTATTTTCAGCAACGATACGGTACAATCTGGATCCATTTGATTGTTACGATGACGAACAATTATGGAGAGCTCTTGAAGCTGTAAGTTTGCATTCTGATTTTCTCATGTATATTATGCTTTAAGTTTTAAATTACTTATGTAACATTTATTATGATTTTTTATAATTATTATCATCTTTTAAAGGTTGACTTAAAATCTGCCATACCTTCACTGGACTTCAAAGTCTCTGAAGGTGGATCAAACTTCTCACTTGGTCAAAGGCAATTGGTTTGTCTTGCTCGTGCTATCCTGCGCGGTAACCGTATTCTTGTATTGGATGAGGCTACAGCTAATGTAGATCCCAAGTAAGTTTATCATAACTATTAATATTATTCTTTAAAAATAGATCTGTTCCGATAAATAATAAAGTTTCTGATCAAGAGCAGGCCGATGTTTATTATTTTCATTTCATTACATTTTAATTCTTAATTTTATTACAGGACGGATGAGTTTATACAAAGAACAATTAGAAAACGATTCGCTGATTGCACTGTACTGACTGTAGCACATCGATTAAATACTATTATGGATTCAGATCGTGTGATGGTAATGGACGCAGGACGGCTTGTTGAATTCGATCACCCATACAAATTGTTAAACAATCCAGAAGGTCACTTCACAAAAATGGTAAAAGAAACCAGTGAAAAAATGTCTGCACAGCTTTACCAAATTGCAAAGAAAACATTCATTGACAGCGGCGGTGTTGTAGAATAGTGCATTTAGTAAAAGTAATAATGTAACATGTAATTTAAGTGACCTTAATTATATTGAAATCTGCAGTTAGGTACTTATCATCATACATTTATTTAACCAAACTGCGCTCCATTAGTTATAGAAAATGAATATTCGATGCCATGTCTGTTAAGAATTAGGCTAGTTTTCTATAAATGTTGTTGTATAGTTTAGGTGAAAATAGACATGAATAACACATATTATTCGCTGCTTTGTGTGAAGTGCAGAATTCGAGATGCGTGTTTTTGAATAATAGTAAGGTTACCTGTTGCTCCTGCGACATTTTGTGATGAGATTGTAAATAGTAATTTTAGACCCCAAAGTATTTCCGATATTATTATTATTATATTTCAATTAATCTAAGAAATGTGTTATCAATTCGTAAATACTTTTTATAGGTGTAGGTACATAGTCCGATTTTTGTGGTATATAGACATATTTGCAGCCCAGCCGCCAATAGAAATCGTATGTCATTATACATTTTATATTGTATCGATCATTATCTATAATTAATTTTGTACATAGCAGAGGCATTATTTACAGCCCCCGTATATATTATACTAGTAAGACTATTCTGGCTTCTCTTCAATCCATTTAAAAAGCATCTCAGTTAAAATATTCTTCTTCTTTAATACTATGTAGGTATTTAATTTATTTTTACGTTCTGTTAAGTTTAAGTTTATTATTTTTAATTGGAGAATGATTATTGTGATTGCCATAGAGGTCAACCTCGTAAATAAAATTAAGCTGTACAATGGATGTTTTTTATTATTTCCCCTTTTCTGTATCAATTTTATTTTTTAATTTCTTCAAATTATATTGCTAAACATTTAATTTATATTCTATGCATCCGTTAATAAAGGGACAGCAAATATATATATAATAAACACATATTGTATTTAACATATTTTAATGATACGTTTCATCGGCTCACACCAATTCGGCTCGGTTTGTGGTTGTTTATGTTATTTTTAATTGTTATTACCTTTATCCAAGCAGAAAGAAATCCCACAAAACAAATATTATTAAAATCTCTAATTCTAGATAGCTTCCTATGTATAGTTCTTATGAATGGTAGATTAGTAGGTACTAGTAAAAGCACAATTTTCAAAACCCTTTTCCATGTAATGCAGGTATTCTTGTAGCTAATTCTTGACGAATGGTACTGTGTACCTTGCGTTAACTTTCGGTTTATTGAGCCTCGCCCAGAGCTTTCCAAACTTTGCGGCGCGACGCCCTAGGACGTCTCGACGCTCTGATTCTGCGTTTGACCCGGTAGCGAGCTGTCGGCTGCGAGGGGGTCGCGGACAAAATATAACCAGTTCTCGTGGCTCCTTCACGAAAGTGATTCGACGGAACACTGAGGGTTTGGTTACGTGGGTATCTATGCAAGATTTCCCCACAAAAAAAGACTAGTAAGGTTAATAGATACTGCAAAAAAATTAGCTAGAGGAGGGTCGCAAAAAAAAAACAAATAACAATATTAAAAGCATTAACAAAGTTTAAACACAACAAAGTAAGATCAAAAAGTAGGCATATTATAAATAATATATAATAATTTGGTTTTGCAAAAAATATATTGCTCATCAATGCTTTATATCACCTACACATATACAGTACATATAAATTGAGCTTTACCTACACCTTGTTCTTACCAGTAACTATGATACTTACTCTGTTGTTATGATGTATTTGATTCATTTTATGTCTCAAATCTCCTCACATCTCAGACATCAGAGTTGCAAGCCATTTTAGCACATACTTTCCCTCTGTATCTCAAACATTATATATTTCACATTTCTAAATCAAAATTAAAGAGAATTGCCTCTTTACATCAAATTTCAACTCGTCTGAATAAATCCTCTATAAGTTGGAAACGCACTTGGTCTTTTTGACACCTCTGATGCCAGGTTTGACTTAAAGAGGTTCTATTTTATCTTGTAATAATAAATGATTTAGGTATAAATGTTATTATTAGTACAACAGTAAGGTATAAAATTGAAACATACTTAAATTAAAACTAAGTTTTATTCACCAATACAAGATGTATTTATCTTTATTAAAATTAATAACATATTGGTTTTTAATTATGTAAAGTTAATTCAACAATTTTATTTATCAAACAAAAAAGTGATGAAATAAAAAAAAAATAAGTTTAAATATCTCATGAGTTTAAATGCCACACCACATATCATAAAAAACTAGCTATGCTACTCTCTTTATATGCTTATGTTAAGACATACAAAAAGATTCAATTGTACTATATGCTTTCCAATGGTTGAGTAAAATATACCAAATTTTCTCAGCTAAGTAAACAATGTGATGGTTCAAGTATAAATCACTAAACAGTAAAAACTAATGAGCGGATATGTCAAAAAAATCAAATCCAGTTCACAAATATTAAAGCTAATTGGACTATTCTATATCAGGAAGATCTTCATCTTCTACAGAGCTGGTGTCATCATTTTCATACTTATCATTGTCCATCATATTATAAAACATGTCGTCCGCTCCTTCATAAGCACTCATCTCATCTTCATCTTGCCATCTGTTGAAATCAATTCTAAGCCAATGGTGCTTTTTTTTATCATTAGTTAACGCCGGCCAAAATGCACCATCTGCTTTTTCTTTGGCTAACACTACTTCAATTAATCTCCCTTTGTTAACCTGAGTACTCTTTTCAGGGTTAATTTCGGCATATAATGGAATTTCAACTTCATATAATTTTTGTTCCGGAGCACCTATTCCTCTAAATGATACTAACTGTTTTTCAATTTTTATTTCAGGTTTTTCACATTCAACATTAAAAGTCAGATAAACACGCGAATTTCCTTGCGCCCATGATACCGACGGTGGTGTAGAGACAGTTTCAGAGCCCATTGTGTTTCTAATTTAAATTTTTCGCACAAATCTGCTGAACTCGAAGCTTTTTAATATTGTTAATAACTGTAAAATCGTAAAAGATCCCCGACACAAAAACTACGGAACACAATCAAGAAACCCTGTCGATTTCGAGAAGCCTCACAGGCACAGATTAAGTACTAACTAGACAATAGACATTAGTTACAGGTGACATGTGACATTTCCTTAGTAAAGTTATGACTCTGTCAATTTTTTGTTTACATTAGGCAGATTACAGATACTGGGAATCAATAAGTCAAAATATGATGAATAAACATTTCTCTCTTGTGCAAATAATGTTGTTCTATAACAAAAATAAACTTTACGTACTGTAGATTTATTATCTGGGTTCGATTCCCGGTGGGGACGTAAAAAAATGTCTCGGTCTGGCAGGACACAGAAGACTGATCACCTACTTGTCCGTAAAGAAAATCTATCAGTGAAACAGATGTATATCATCTGCCCCATACCCCAGTAAGGGACACGGGGCTTCACTTTTTTTTTACTATTAAAATTTGACGAATAGCTACGTAGTAAGTACTCAGGCCAATAAAGCTAAGCAATATTTCATTTGGATTATAGCATTGATAATTAATATAAATATTCTTCAAATTCGAGTCAACAATATAGAGATGATTATGCCCTCTCGAACACGCGTTATCGTGAAGTTTCTGCATATTAAAGTGTATCAATGGATATTATGTTCTTCTGTTTCGAAACGCTTTATTCTGACCATCATAATAGTCTTATTACAAGGATAAATGAAGTTCTCTAGACATAGAGGAGAATTTCTACTAGTAATCAGAATCAGAATAGCTTCAATTCAAATATACCTTATAAAACCTTACAAGTCGTATATTTTAAAAAATCTGCACTTTGTTTTCTGTGCAAAACATACTTCTAAAGAGCACAATAGTCAGACATATTTTGTCATATCATCCAACATGATTTAAGTCGATAGATTTACAATATTTCGAAAACTTTTACAAACAAACAACACAAGAGTACAGCCATGTTTCAAAATGGTTAAACAAAATTTGCATAAATGAAAATCAAAATTAAAATGGGTCAAATAGTCGACAAAAAGTCTTCCACTAAAATGTCTAAGAGCGGATCTGGTATAAAGAAATCATCAGGCGGCGTTAAAGGGAACAAAAAGAATGAAATAGATTTCTGTGATCCTAAGGTGCAAGGTGTACTTTTAGTGGGGCTCCTCGCTGTACTGGCACTGGCTCTATGGTTTGGATTTACGAGTGGGTGCTTGGGCAACCGTCGACGTCGAAGAAGAAGATCTTGTTGTTGGTAAAAAAGGCATACCTTTTCAGAACGTTAATTTTACTCTTAGTTATCTTCTATATATATAAAAGAAAGTCGTGTTAGTTACACTATTTATAACTCAAGAACGGCTAAACCGATTATGTTGAAATTTGGTACAGAGATAGTTTTAGACCCGAGAAAGGACATAGGATAGTTTTTAACACGGAAATCTAAAGGAAACGGGAACTTTGTTGGTAACGCCCCGAGTCTATCTTACCTGTGACTACGCGAGCAAAGCCGCGGGCGGAATGCTAGTATATTATACAAGCCACTAATATCACCAATTGTGAAACTTCTCCTATCTCTTTATTAAAATATTAGTAGGTATATATGGGCATCCTTAACATTTATTGAATCATAAAAATATATTATACCTAGTCTACATCAAAATAAGGTAATTTAGGTATCTAATCAAATTAAGATAATGAAACTAAGATTTTTGTAAGCAAGCCGTCTACGTTTATTAACAAATCAGTGTTTACCATACTTAATCATTAATCGTATATAAGCTGCATAGATTGCTGAAGGAATGCTGTAATCTTACATTGTATTAGTAAATGACACCAAAAGATAACATTATATTTTCGGTAAAGTATTTGCAGACTTTTATCGCCGTCCCTTGATCATTTACAAAACATTTACATTATTTAATTTGCTATTTCTATACAAAGGCCAATGTTGATTGCCTATTCAACTCAGTCGTTCTACATTATGCGAAGAATCACTGATAGACCGGGAGATGGTGACACAAATTACTAGGTCATTTGTACCAGTATGGCGGTTCTTCAGTGGTCTAATT
>NC_052112.1:6777322-6779601 GCF_012273895.1 Zerene cesonia | reverse complement strand
TAATTAGACCACTGAAGAACCGCCATACTGGTACAAATGACCTAGTAATTTGTGTCACCATCTCCCGGTCTATGAATAGTTCCCGCGGATATGACAATTCATTCCCCTATTTTCCAGAAAACTTCCCACCCAAAACGGAAACGGTTATCACATGCAGGGCGCTGAACGAGCATGTGATACGAGCCGAGCTCTATAGACTGTTGAAAATGATTACATTATGCGATCGCCATGGCATGCAAACAGTATCAGTCAGTGTAATTTATCTACCTTATTCGATCGTAAACATTTTAAAATTTTAAAATTTATCTATTAATACACAACACTAAGGTTCATCTAGAACAAATAAATGTTTGAATAAATGTTAGTCTGTATATCAGCGATGAACTCAAAAACTACTGGACCGATTTTTATGAAAATTGGTATATATATGTATTTTTCCAAGGAGAATGTTTGTATAATATGCTCATCGATGCCATTCGCCACCAGGTAGCTTCCTAGATTTATTATTCAATTGTTGGTGTAGCAACGCGCGTCGGGTACAGCTAGTATCCAATAAAACAGGTATACCACTGTCGGAATAATACACAATGATACTTGATCTTAAATTTACTGCACCTTGAATGCGACCTCTAACGACCAATGAAATACGAGTTCATTCAGGTCAGGTGCCAACTTTGAGTAATCGTTTTGTTTTTTAATACTTGTGGGTATAGTAATATAAAAAACACGATAACATTTAAATTGATTATAATTCACACATCTGCGTAAAATATCTTATGAAATTATGTATTAATTTTCAGAACTAATAGTGCTTCCATCCAACTGGACAATCAAGAAGTAATCTTCATCCGTAGCTGAAAAACAAAATTAATTAATTAAAAGAAACATTATATAAATAACACTTGTTATATCATCTTTAACACGTTAATTTAAATAAAATGTATCAAAACACTTGCATTAATCATTTAAAGAAAATTTTGTAATACATCCTCTCACCCAATTGTTTTTATAGACGCGAATTTATTTTTGTAGTTTAAAAAGTATTAATAACTATAATGCTGAATTCCAATTAAATTTGGTTTAGTTAAAATAGTAATAGAAAAACGTTATTTAGCATAATATTGTAAACATTGAAATAATATTTCATATTGGTTGAGATGGTTATTAATCATTTCAATACAAACAAATTAGATTGTTGAGGCGGTATCACGAATGGCCGAGATGTAGTGCCACAATTTTGTTGTGATGAAATTAATTCTGTTATTTAAAAATTTCTCAATTATTATGCTAATAAATAAAATATACTAATAATAAAGGAGGAAGCAAATTCAACGAAAATATCATTAAAATCTGATCACACGTTCTTAAGTTATAAGCTGTATGTTATTTTTATTTACACACTATTATACACTTAATTTTACTACACTGTGAAATATCAGAACAACATAAAATAATTTTCCGATCTTCAGGATATTTTGCACTTGGAAGATATATCACTAAGACAATAAAAAAATGCGCTACGAATTGTAAATCATTTTTCGGTAATTCGGTAATAAAAAAAAGTAATTAAAAAAATAAAGGCAATCTTATAATCGGCATTACAATTACCTAAAATAATTAGATTTTAGTTTCCGGTTCATCCCAGTTTTCGCCGTTATTTTCCCAATCATCATTATCGTCAGCTGCTTTACCATCCCCACCTTCTTCAGTTTCGTCATCCGCGCCATGGCCAGCATCTACATATTAAAGAAAATATACATTTTTTAGACATTTTTGGCTATAAAAAACAGTTGTGCTTTCGCATGAGATCAGGGAGGTCACCATGACGTCATAACTATTGCCATCACTTTCCCACACTGGAATAATTACTGTTTTAAGACGTCATAGCAAACCACAGGTGGATAACACCATCCTTTTCACAATGCAATTTCGCTTAAGTCCTCGTCGATTAGTCGTATCGTAAAGCTGTCTCTTGTCATGGATAGTCGTACAGGCATAAAAAAGCAAGACTAAGATTTTTTTCCTTAATCTTTCAAGCAATTCTTGTCCTATATTTCTATATATATATATATATATAAATCGATCTAGCTAGGTATCTTTTTTAGAAAATGTCATATTCGTGTTTTATCGACTTAAACTTACTTATTAACAAATAGGAGGCGTTTGAGTAGTCCTAATTTATTATGACTCTTCCTGACATCATAAATGCGAAAGTTTGTGAGGATGGATGCATATGTATGTGTGCGTCTGTTACTCTTTCACGCAAAAACTACTGAACC
>NC_052112.1:6770138-6776322 GCF_012273895.1 Zerene cesonia | reverse complement strand
TAGTTTAATTTAATTCCGTTATGTCGACTAAAGTGATTGAATAGGTGTGGTCTCAAAATGTTTTTAAATGTACTACTACATAAAAGAACATGGTTATGACAACGCCATAATTTATTGCCAGAAGGTATTTACCAGACATTCATTTTTGTTTTGACAACATAAAGCGTTTGTCGTTCATTATAAAGTGATGTCCCTGTCATCCGATAACGTAAAACATTCATAGGTACAGACCAATATTCAATGAAAACATTCAGAAAATTTTCATCTGTCATCTGTGAGTGTTTGTGGTAGTGTTATTAGTAGTGAGTCTTTGTTATGTAATATAAAATTACCTTCTTCTTCTCCCTTATCCTTCTTAGGGGTTTCATCTGAAAAATTGTACATTTAGTATATTATTAAAATTATAGAATAATGATTGATCATACATGTACTTTGATGAAAATAGAATAACAACTAAATACATAGTCAGAGACAAAAATGTCCTCATCGAAAGTCAACCCAGGGTGAATACTCCGTGTTATGTAAACACGCCCTTTATTTCATACAGATATTTCATGATTGCTGCTAGTCAACATTCATTGCGTTTAAATACGTGTGAATATACAAATAAGCTTGGCTTTACTCTAAAGTATGTTTCTTTCAATAATAATTTATCGTGGTACATATATAGCCTATAGCCTTCCTCAATAAATGAGCTATCTAACACTCCAAGAATTTATAAAATCGGACCAGTAGTTCCTGAGATTAGTGCGTTCAAACAAACAAACAAACAAACAAACAAACAAACAAACTCTTCAGCTTTATAATATTAGTATAGATATTAAGAGGACAGTTTAAAGTTCGCCTTAATATAGGATGGTATATCTAGTTGTTTTTAATGATAAAACTACATCTATATAATTAAAGAAAAGATGATAGTGCTCTTCTTAATATGACAATAATTAGACATACTCTCATATGAATATAACACAACAAACATACAAGCAACAATCTAGCCTTACATACCATTAGGGTTCATATCTCCCTTCATCATTCTTAAGATATATTGCTTCTCCTTGTTAAGATGTTTCTTTCCATTCAAATGTAATGTCATTTGCTCAGTGCATGTCACAAAAGTCTGAAAACCACATATTTCTGCATTAAAACTTTGAAGTAGATCATGGGTTTTTTTTATAGTTTCACTGAATTAAAGGAAATAATTATGACTCCTTTGTGAGATTTTACAGGTATTGTATGAAAAATCTGGCAAAAAACGCGTATCGAAACACACCTAAATATAACTATTCTTGTAACATCTAAATTGAAGAGTACCTTGCAAATATCACAATATAGCTCTGGTGAAGTCGGCTTTTCAACCTGCGGTTTGTCCTCGACCTCTGCCTCTTCAATGGGTGGCAAAAACTTTTTCTCTCGCCGAATTAATTGTTTACTGCAATTTTTTAAATAATTGCAAATGTTTATAATTATCTATCTAAGAGTAAAGTGTAAAATACTAAGTATATAAAATAATAACTTTATTATTTACTTACACACGATCCTCCATACCAGGTTGAAGTAACATTGGATTCTTCGGATTTTTACGTTCCTCAACAATTCTGTAAAAAATATTCACTAATAATGTCACCAACACATGTTTATTTCTGATCAATTACAGCATGTGTTTCAAAGAAATTATGAAATTCAAATACAATGTAAAAAAATATATTTCTTCTCAGCTTCAGTAATTTTTGAATTAATTTATTCCATCAAGTCAAACTAGAATTTACAAGTTTGGTCAATTAATACTTAAATGCATCTTACGCTCGATGAGATCTTCCAGCATAGTGCGACTCAGAATGAGGCTTTGAAGTGATCTCCACATCACACAGCTCGCAATATAAATCACGAGATTTCATGGGTATCTGAAAAAAATTATCTTATTAATACATAGCAGTAAGCAATATTGCTGTATAATAATGCTGTATTTAAATATCCTTACCATCTTACCACGTTGACCTCCAAATTCCACTCGATTGTTCATCCATTTCTTTTGATTTTTCAGATGATTTTTTGAATTATAATGGACACGGGCTGAAACCAAGAATCATTGTGCACACTTATTGTATTTTATTTTTTTTCTAAATTTAATTCTAAGCTTCTCAAATACTCACACACAGAAAAGGAATCCAATTCTACAGCACATAGGCCGCAGTAATCAGGATTGATAAGACGCAACAAATCTCTTGGTAAATTCCTTAAATGTTCTCGTGGTACACCACACTCTGCAAATAAATTATATCATATTCCATGTCTTAAAGTATGTTCATTTCTCACAATTAATTCCATATTGATAAAACATTATTGGCACACTTAAATTAGTTATAAATAATAAGATTCTATTCATTTTAAATATCAATCATTTATCGAAAAAAAATATTAAATGTAGGTAAAATTTAATGTGAATGGTATGTTAATTTCTCATTACATATTTCCTAATTAAAGGGTATTTCTTGTAAAGGAATTGTAATTTTCTATCATCATTTATGTTATGCATATGAACTTATTTAAATTATATTTGTCCATAATGGTTTCTTTTTTGCTTTTTACTTATTTTGCCTACAAATTAAATTGTAAATTAATTGATATCAATTTAATACCATCATTTAATTAGTAAGTACATTCTACTCACTAATTAAATATTTGATAGCGTCACTCTTTTGTGGTCTAGATAGAAACGGCGGTCCTCTAGGCCACAATCCAGATCCATGAGAGTCATGAAAATTTGCAGGCCCCGGACCAAAATTAGGTGGCGGGCCAAAGTTTCTTGGTGGGCCAAATCCCCCTCTTCCACCCACAGACCCATAACCTCCTCTATAAGCACCATAAGCATAACGATATCGATTGTTTCTGAAAAATAAGCATTTCTTACTAATTATACCATGTGGAGTAAACTTCTAAGATGGACAAGTACTGTGCCAATGACATAAAAAAAATAGCTTTAAGTGGATCTGAAAGGAAAATCCTGAAGGACTGAAGGCCGTCCTTTACCTCACCCTCCCCAACCCCATTATTCCAACTGATGACACTTTCCTTATCCTTTTCACATTATAAGCTGGTAATGCGGTTGCAGCAATCCTACCCCTATAAATATTAATGGGCAATAGTGATCGCTTACCACCAGGCGAACCAACAGTTCAGTTGCTCGCTATGACATAAAAAACAATTTGCATATTGTTTTTAAACATCACTACAATAATGATAAAATGTTATTGTAATATTATTATACTCATCATTTAAATTTAATGCTAAAATTAATTTCTTATAGATAAATATCTGTTGTTCAATATAAGTCTTTTCTACAAAAAATATCACTGATGTTCAAACATTGAATAGGAAAAGCACAAGAAGAATCAATGAGAGAATAAGAGAAATCCTGTGACATGACAATTCCGAAGTTGTGGTAGTATTCAAATATTAAAAAAATGTGTTTAATATTATTAAAAAAAATCAGGTGGTCCCTCGATCATAAATAGTTTTTTACATACCATGTACTAATAATGAATTAGCAAAAACCAACAGCATCATAAAAAATTTGTATAATCGATACAGTAGTTCTTGGGCATGTTAAAAGAAACAAACAAACTCTTGAACTTTAAATTATTAGCAT
Source organism: Zerene cesonia (assembly GCF_012273895.1). Classification (NCBI taxonomy): domain Eukaryota; kingdom Metazoa; phylum Arthropoda; class Insecta; order Lepidoptera; family Pieridae; genus Zerene; species Zerene cesonia. The sequence continues at coordinate 6,772,676 of NC_052112.1, read as the reverse complement.
AAAAGTATAGGTAGAGTTCAAGTTTCTTACTTTGTTTGAAGAGTATTACTTGAATTATTGAAGTATTTCCTACCAACATGAAAATTGTTTTACTATCAGAAAGCTACACTATTCAGGAGTAGCATAAGTTATTTTTTTACCAGCTTCAACCGAGATGAAGCTGGGGCTAACAACTAGTACTAATAATAAGAATAAATATTAACTGATTATTTCATTCCCTGTTTAGGTTTCTGGATATAGTAGGTTCAATGTATAACAATTAAGAACCTACCTGCTAGCTACCATAAACATGTAAAATATATATTTACCCAAAACTGTTTGGAGGGTTCATAGGTAGTCCCATATCAGGTATGTTCATTCTGTCCTCATCAGGATATTCATAGAAATCATCATCGTATTGATCACCCATGTCCATTTTATATTCTTATGTAGATTTGAATACAACCTTACCTAACAAAATATTGTTAAGGTTAGTTCTAATAAATAAGCAAAACAAAATTAAGCTAGATTAGTTAATACAATTAAATCTAAATAGCAGCTCTAAAAGTCTGTGTGCAGTTGCATAGTATGTGAACCCCATGAATAATTATTGCACCCTTACTTGATAATTAAATACCACAGTTCGGCAGTTGATAATTTACAAAATCAATCATCCGTAAACCACAGGTATGAACAGAATGAAATGTAAATATTCGTCAAACAAAAAGGTACGTACATTTTTAGCTCATAGTACCTAATAATGACCCTTGTATTTAGATCAATATGTAATAAATGTTAACACTCATGTCTCTGTCATATGTAATTAATGTTAAAACTCATGTCTTCGCATAGTCCAATGGTCAATTAAAAATTTTACCTATGTAAAAAGTAATACAGAGGACAAAATATTTACAAACATGTCGGCATAAATGCTTTAGATTCAATATAAACTTCAAAAATAATGGCAAAATTTACTTTGTTATATAGTTGAAGTAGCAAAATGTAATTTTATTTGTTTTTCTATTACCTTTAGGAACGTTTCGTTTACAATTTTTTCCCTTGAATGTTTTTAGAAAGTTTTTACTTTTTGGTTCTGTTTGGGAATGTAATGCTAAATATCTTACAGCTAATAGCATAGATAAAGTCCCATTAGTCGTATTATTATACCACTCTGCCCATTTCCCATAGAATAATAAGTTCACAGAATACATACACCCACAGATAATACACTTATCATATACCCTTAGAATATTATGCCAAATAGGCAGATGTTATCCATAGATACCATAAAAAGCACACGTATTATGATATTATACCTTTATTACCTACGTAGTAGATTACATATTTTATGCACTGTGCTGGTAAATAGACTAGAGATGCCACGAGTATTCGGCAGCTATTCAGTATTCAGCCTATTCGGCCACTTTTAAGCTATTCGGTATTCCACCAAATAATACGTACTATTCAGCCGAATACCGAATAGCAAATCAATGAAAAAAAGACACGTCATATTACTCAAAATTATGTATTTATTTCCAAATTACAACTCTTTAGTAATTAAAATTGATCAGTGGTAAGTTGTGATGAATAAAAACAAGCTTTTCAGCATTTATTGGTAGCAAACGACTACGCTTTTCATCGTAAATGATACCAGCCTCAGAAAATAACCTCTCACTATACACGCTACTTCCAGGAGAAGAAAGATACACTTTAGCAAATTTCGAAAGGTTTGGGTATTGTTTTTTGTTTGTTAACCACCACTTGTAAGGATCGGCCTTCCTATCTAGGCGACTATCCTTGACGTGATTTACTCGCAATTGAATTGAAATAGCCATCGATCTCCTGCCGCGCCAACGCAACGAGAAAAACAGGTTTTTACTTGGGTTATTCCAGCGAACGCGCCCCCGACAAGCATGTATTTCGATTTTCGTGCCGAATATTCGATGGCCGAATATTCGGTGCTTCGGTCGACAGCGTTGTCGAATATTCGGTATTCGGTATTCGGCCAATCAACTATTTGTGGCATCTCTAGTCCTTACCATCTTACTAAAATTGGCGTATTAAATAATGAAATGTGTGAATGTACTGTAGACGCTGGCAATCTAAATCATATATTTTTTCCTGTCCGTTATATGATCATTCCTTTTTTATATTCATCCCTTCAGTCACTTGGTGTTTCCTTTCCTATTTCTATCAATTGTCTCTTGCTTAATCCTGTAATTTTTTTTTAATTCATTGCTAATTTTATATCTCTGAATAATATAAAATTGTGGATAATTATTGTATTGATAAGTATTGTATTTATAATACCATAGAAGTTGTGCTCGATTTTAATTTACATTATATATATATATATATATATATATGTGTGTGTTAATATATATTGTTTTTTATTACAGTATTGATGTTATAATATTTGGGTAATGCATATTTGTGTATATAAATACTACTTCTCTGATTATAGTTATGCTTATATCTTTAAAGAAAATTTGTTTCCCTACCTTTATAAACTTGACACTGGCAAATAGTTAAAACTTATTGCCATAATGAAAGAAAAAA
>NC_052112.1:6717564-6769138 GCF_012273895.1 Zerene cesonia | reverse complement strand
TCATCTGTGTATACCATAAAATATTCTGGTAGTTAAATACTAACTACTAACTAGTTCTTAATGGAATATACACATAATATAATATACACCTCTGTACGCGTAGTATATTATATGGTAATGTAATTGGTGAGATTTATCCGTGTTAAACATGAGTTTATCTAAAGGAAACATACGAAGAAATAGACCCCAAAAACACCAAAATAGAACTGCATTTAAAAATGATTTACACGATACAAGTAAAAAGACAAAAATATTAAATTCGATGCAAGTGTCAGGTGTTTGTATACGCTGTAGAGAAATTATTGAATGGAAAATTAAATATAAGAAATACAAACCTCTGACTACCCCAAAGAAATGTGTGGGTTGTGATCAAAAGGCAGTCAAACACGCTTACCATATATTTTGTAACAAATGTGCAAGTGAAAAAAATGTATGCGCAAAATGTTGTAAACCTATAGACGTAAGTTGATCCAAAACCTTATCAATATCTTTCGTAACTCCTATAAATTTGACATAGTTATTAATTGGCTTCTATTTTACAGATTGCTGATTCTGAAGGAGCCAAGCAAGACCCCAATGATACTGAACTACAAGCTCTATTGAAAACCCTTTCTGAGAGAAAAAGAAGAACCGTCTTGAGGTAAATTGAATATAACATAACTTTTATTAGACTTTTAGATATTATATTCATTTTGTTTTGAGTAGTTGAAATTTTATACTTATTTGACTTACACTTTACTTTTATTTTATAAACTTATAAACTAAGTTTTCTCTTCTATTTTTAGATACATGAAAAAACAAGATGGTGAACAATCAAAATCAGATATTGAAAAAATTATTACAGACATGTCTACATTTGATTTAGATGATTCATCTCTTGATGGATTTTCTAGTGATGAAAACTCTGAACGGGAACCTTAGATCTTTAAAGAATTTATGTGAATAGTTTACATGTTTCTGATGCAAGTCTTATTTTTGAGGATTATTAGAGTGATGAATCAGAATATTTTATATTTTTTTATTTGTATCCAAAAATCTTGAAATTGTAAACAATTTTGAAAAGTTTCAGATTCAAGAAAATGTAAGCAATGTTACCTACATTACTGCTAGAAATTAATTAAAGTTTAGTTTGTAAATAATTCATGTAATAAAAAAGGTTCTGACATCCTCTTTTCTTCCTTTTTTAATTTTGTCTTTTCAGTCATGTGGAGGCAAAGAAATTCATCACAGTAGAAAGAATGATGAACCCTTGTGAATCTTTTGACGGGGGTAATATTAAATTTTTGATCTTTTTTGATTCTTGGTGGGTCACCTGGTATTTAGGAAGCTTAATCTCCCATGAAAATTTGCAGATAACAAACCTCTGCAAATGTTTTCAAATTGCCTGCTTCTAATGGGTAAGGGAATGTAAAGGATTAGCAACAGGAGTAAAGGAATGGTCTGGGAAATGGATGTTGGATGATATGAAACATGGTAGCATACATACTGCTATTTCTCACTGATCTTCTGTGAGGGTATGGTGTAGTCCCAATGGCGATGATGAGTCCTGGCCTAATTAACACTGAACAGCACTCAACTTTCACAAAAATAGATATAGGCAAATCTCAGACATCATGTAATAGGTACTTTGATATTTTTGTTTAAATATCACTCACTTCACATTATATCATCAAAAGAATATATATTATATATACTACTATTCAAATATTTGCCTTATTACTTTTGATTCCAATTTAATTAAAAACAAGTAATGTAATTCGCCTAATAATTATTCTAACAAAATAATGCTGAAGAGTTTATTTCATCCTGCTAATCTCAGGATCGACCTCAACCAATTCCTAAAACTCCTTCACTGTTGGATATGTATGTCGTAGGCTATATTATATGTACAACGAGCGAAGCCGGGGCGGACCGCCCGTTAATCCTATTAATATTATAAATGCGAAAGTTTGTATGGATGTATGGATGTTTGTTACTCTTTCACGTAAAAACTACTGAACCAATTGCCATGAAATTTGGTACGTAGACAGCTGGATAATTACTGGAATAACATATAGGCAACTTTTTATTCCGATATTCCTACGGGATACGGACTTACGCGGGTGAAACCGCGGGGCACAGCTATTTTACAATAAAATAACTTTGCACAAAAGTGGCGTAAATAAAAGAAGGAAATAAAGTGTCAAAATTTTATTGAATAATGTTAATTATTACATGTTTTTATACCTAAAAACTGCACCCAAGTAACAAGGGATATAAATAATTTATTTTAATATATTCTACCTACAACATAACAATTTACATAATATTAATAATTCTCTTTATTAAAATGACTAAGCCATTGGACATGGAATGCAGAGTTCATTTCGGTTTCTGACCATAAATGGCCATAAATTGATACACTTAATATTGACTTATATTCCTACATGTATAGTCAACATGGTAAAGGAGTAAATTAAAAAGTGCCAATAATGTATTATTAAAGACTTTTCAACCAGCGGCTACACAAGCAGTAACTGTACTTAACAACACTGCTAAATATGCCTCTAAAATTATATGAATACACAGTTATATACATTTATTTGTTTTTACAACAGACATACTATTTGTAATGAAAGCTATGAAGGTAAATTAGCAAACAAAAAATTATTATAATTAAAACAGTGTTATGGGTATCATATGATTCTTTCCTCAGTTGGACTTTGAAAGGTGATATGATTGTAAAAATAATTAAGTATTTACTTAATTAATATTTACTTAGTACAATTAATTCAGACATAATAATATACATTTTACAGTAATTCCTTAAACAATACAAAATTAATAATATAAATATTTAGTTTAAGTTATATGTGATAATGATTATGAATTACAAATAAAATAATATTTCAAAATTAATATCAAAGATATGCATGGCAAAATCAAATGTTAAAAATTTTACTTTATTAAAATTCATAATTGTCTAGTGCACTACTTTCTATGCTAGGTCAGCATTTGTATTTATAAATAACTTTGTTTTAGGCAGTTTTACTTTATATAAGGTAAGAATTTTGAATTATATCAAAAAGCATTTATTTGAAATGAAAAATATTAAAATGTTTGTGTTTATGACTAATAAATAAATAGTATACTTCTGTACAAAAGAAATTAATCAAAATTGTTCTTCTATAATATAAATCTTGTTCGCAGTTTTAAATTGCTAGCATTATATCTTTGATTCATATAAAAGTGAAAAATTGTGATCACCTTTAAAGAAATAAATTATAGTTATAGTATTTACATATTAACAAATATTTCTATATTTCTTCATATCAAATAATTCCTAGTTGATGAAGCTGAAACAAAAATAGAGTATTAAAATGAAGCATATAAAAACATTAGGGTTGTAATAAATTAATAATTATAATTTAACTTACAAATCCTTGGCGTTCTTTTTCTTTTTGAAGTATCTGTTCGGTTTGTCTATCATCAAATTTAACTACAGCTGCCAAAACTTTAGCTAATGTCAAAGAGTGAGTCCCAGACCCTGTAAGATATTCGTAAAGTATGTTTCTTAAGTACTCCAACTCAGTGTTTTCTTCGAGAGCATGCAAATGTCTCAAACTAACAAGTGCTTCATCAAGTTTTCTTTGTAGTTTCTCATTTGACAATTTAAGTCTTTCATAATTGTTTTGTGTCTGATCAACATTTTTATTTAATGAATTATTCATTTGCTCTAGTTCATTGACCTTTAATTCTAGTTTATTTTTATTTTCCATTAAACTATAATACTTTTCATGAATATCTTTTAACTCATTACAATTCTCATTTGTGCTTCTATTCTGATTTAATTGAATGTCAGTGGTACTAGTAATTTGTGATTGTATTTGATCTTTTAATTCTAAGTTCTCTTCAATTAATAAGGAATTTTCTCGTAGCAATTCGTCAATTTTCTCTTTACCAAGTTGTATTTCATTTTTTAATTGCTCATTCCCATCTGGCATATTGTCACTTGATGCAATCAATTCTCTCAATTTATCATTTAAGTCACTATTCTCCTTGGAAATCTTACTTAAGTAGGTTTGTAATCCTTCAATATCTGAACACAAACGTCTATTTTCATCTTTAAGGAAGTCACATTCACTTTTTTTGCCCTTTTGCAACTTAATGTCCTCATTTAGTTCTTTTATTTGTTGAATTTGATTAGCTACATCATTTTCCAATTTTAAAACAGTTTCCTCCAAATTTTCTTTTTGTTTTATGATTTCACTGTGCACATTATGCAGTTCATGTATTTCATTTTCTGCCATCTTATATTTGTTTTCAGTCTCTGCATGTATTGTTTTCAACTCTTGATAATTCTGATTTATTGTCTGTACGTTCTTGTCCATTTCCAAAGAATTGCTTTCTACCTTGTCTAACAAGATTTTATGCTTTTCTTCCATATCTTTTTTAGAATACATTAATTCATTGTTTTCCTTTTTCAATTCCTTTAAATTACTCTCTAAATCAATTTGACATTTTTGTAATTCAACTAATTTGGATTCTACATTTTTAGAATGCTTTTCGATTTCAGCAATGGAAAATTTTAATTCTTTGTTTTCTTTTTCTAGCATTTTTAAATTATTCTCTGTATCATGGTGGGTTGTAAGAACCTCACTCAGTTGAATCTCCAATGTTTTCTTTTTATTATCTAATTCTACTTGTAATAATTTTAAATTTCCGTTTTTCTCTTCTTGTATCTGTAACTTGCTTTCCAACTCGCTAATATAATCTTGTTTCTCAGAATTTTCTTTTCTAATTTTTGAAACTTCGTTGTTTTCCGCCATTAAAGAGTCAATTATGATTTTTTGATGTTGATTTTCATTCTTTACAATATTTAATTCTTCATTTATCGCAATAATAGTGGTTTCCAATGTTTTTACTTTTGTATCCAAACCTACATTATCTTCTTCTAAAGATTTAAATTTATTTTCCATTTCCAGAACATAATTTTTGTGTTTAATTTTCATATTTTGTACTTTTTCAGTGAGAATTGTATTTTCTAAAACACGGCTTTTTAAAGTGTCATTCAATGATAAACTTTCTTTTTGAAGTACATTAGCATTATCCTTAAGCAATTTATAATCATTAGTGATTTTTGCAATTTCTTCTTTTAATTGTGCATTATTCTGTTGTATTTTGTTTGCATCTTGTTGGAATATACTGGAATTAATACTTTCTTTGATTTGAGGTAACCATTCTGTCAAAACTTTCTTGTTCAGCAATTTTGATTCAGTAGAAGTCAGTGTAGCTATATTTTGAATATCCGATAGCTCTTTTTTGAAATCTTTTAACTTGTAGTGTATCTTCTGATATACATCAATTTTTTGGTGTAATGTTACATTTTCTACTTTAAAATTATCAAGTGTTTTATTAAGATCAATATTTTGATTTTGTAAAGATTCATGATTATTCAATAATTTTTCAATTTCTGATTGTAATTTGACTAATTCTACCCTCTCTTCTTGTATTTCTGATTCCAAACTGCTACACTTTAGTTTCCAGGCTGACACTTCCTCTGTTAGCCTTAGTTGATGGGATTCCAAATTATTTTGATTGCGTTCCTCTATTGACTTCTTAAAGTCTTCCAAATGTTGTTTTAGGGAAACAATTTCATGTTCAAGATTGTTAATTTGAGATCTCTTTTTTTCATTGTCTTCAGTTAGCTGTGAGTTACGGCTTTCTAGGTAAACATTTCTATCAATCACTGACAATTTTTCAGCTGTCTCTTGTTTTAATTGCAAATGTAGACAGTTAATATCTTCTTCAGATTTTGTTTTGACACTTTCGAGTAATCTTACTTTATCATTCAATTTTTCCAAATCCTTGTTTAAATCCTCTGTTTTGGTAATTGCTACATTTAAATTGTGTAAGTCATTGGTCAATTTTGAGTGTTCCCCTTCTAACTTGTATATTTGATTTTGATAATCTTTGACTGATTTGTTTAAAGATATTATTTCATTTTGACTATTAGCTAAGCTGTCTTTGAGTGACTTAATTTCTGCTTCTTTACTTTCAAGTTCTTTATGAATACTCAATTTATTTTCTGCAAGGGAAATAGCATATTCTTCTTCTCGTTTACTTAAAATTTGCACCTTCTTTTGTAATTGCGTTATTTCCTCTTTAGCATTGTGTAAGTTTGATTCCAAAATTGATGTTTCTTTAGTTTTCGAAAATTCAAGTGTGTTGTTTATATTTTCTAAGCTTTCTATTTTTTCCAATAGTTCTTGGACTTGATTTTTACTCTCTGACAATTTTTCTATATTTAATTGTAACTGATTATTTTCTTTACATTTTGCTTCTAAATCTAATGTTAATTTCTGGATTTCTGCTGTCATATTAGAATTTTTTTCCTTGACAGTTTTCAAAGATTCTTTATACTTGGCCAAAAGTTTCTCCAATTTTTCTATAGTATTATTAATAACAGAGACATTTTCTTCCTCCCTTGTTTTATCTTTAGATTCATTTTCATCATTTAAATTTATTAATGGCAATAGAGCATTTTCCTGCATTGTTGTGGATTTTGTATTTTCTTGGAAATTATTACTTTGCAACAGATTTAGCTGAGTACTTAAAGCATCTATTTTCATTTGTTTTTCTTCTATTTCAACCCGAAGAGCCTTTTCAAGGTGTGCCTATGGAAAATATGATTTACATAATTTTTATTAATATTAAACATCATGAGAGAGATAGAATGGGTGTAAAACTTACTTTAGCACTCTGTTCTAATGAACATTGTTCTTTTAATTCTGATATTCTTCTGAGAGCTTTATCTTGTGTTTCAACTAGCACATTCTAAATGAAAAAAGGCGACAGAATTAGTAAACAACAAACAAATTAAAAAAAACAATAGTAAAAATAGCATCCAAGCAATGGTTTCCTTAAAATTAAAAATAAATAAATCATAAGGATGGTAAAAATACAAACATATCATGTACCACAATAGAAGGAGATTGGTTAAGGTTTTTGAGTTTCTAGGAAGTTCTAGTTTTACCAAATAAACAAATGCACTCAAAATTATATTGAGCAGTGACATATCAATAAATATTTATACTTTTTAATTCTAAAGAAATAATATTATATTGATGTTTTTTTTATTAATGTTTGTTTATTTTATGAATGTTTTTATAGATAATGTTTTAAAGAATAATAATTTTTTAAATAAATAATTTAATAAGATTTGCATTAAGATAAATATATGGTTAAAAATGCAAATAAAATAATTTTTTGTCAAAAATCATTCAACATATTTTAAATAAAGTACCAACAATGATGGACATTAAATTATTTGACGAGCTTCATTCTATAATATAATAAATACCATAACTGTTTATGAAAAAAAAACCTATTATATTAAACAAACAATAAATCGACAGACCAGTTGATAAAATGGCCATCACTAACCACACTTAAATTGTCATATGCAAGACGCTGCCACACTATATTTTAATGTTTGAACTTTAATCTTTCAAATGCACACTATTAAGAAATGAAAGCTAGAGAAAGGTATAATGTTCTACAATTAATGAGATATAAACACTGGTTTGACTTGGAGGTATTGTGGGCCCACTAAGATCACAAGTTATTGAGCTATTTGACCTATCTCCCCATATTGTGATATCTATGAATAAAAATTGTTACAGAAATAATCAATGATTGCTAATTTATATAATAGTGCATAATCAAAATATGGTACAAACCCTTGCTTTAGCATTTTCCCTTTCAAGGAGTTTATAATGCCGAGCTAAATCTGAATATTGGGTTTTATATTTTTTACACCTATCCTGTGTCCTTCTGTATGCAGCATATAGTTGATCTTTTGTCACTCGGTCAAGATTTACATTTCCAATGGTAAAACCTTTCTCTTCTGCTTCACTTGCTGATACTTCCATGTCTGACTAAAATTATAAGAACTTTTTTCAATAAAATTAAATTACAGCAACATAATGTATGAGTAATTGTAAAAGTACAGTAACTATCACTATAAAAGTTTTATTCTAACAAACAACATTTACTGTTTCAATTTTACCTGAAGATGATACATTGATGGGCTTTCATAGTTTGGCAGGCGAAATGATATGTCGCTAGCAAATGAACTATTTGATAGTCTCCGCTGCCTATGTTTATCCTGAAAACACAATCATTTGTTTATTTGCCCAGCATTAGTTTATGATTTGCAACAAATTTATAAAACATCTTACCTCAAAATTCACAGAAAAATCTGCTACATCTGAAGCACTTTGCATCGCTGGAGTAGAGTTTTGAACAGCTGGGATAGGATTTGGAATGACAAGGTTATCCATGTTATTTGGATTTGTTTGATTTTTGTTTGGTATATCTGAATATTAATCAAAAAAATTATTACCAAAAAATTAAATTGTCTATTTAAATTATTATTTGCTTCCTCATTACTTTCAATATAGCTTACCATTATCTCCTATTGAGAACAAATCATTGTTCGTAATATCTGATATACTGCTAGATGCAGAGGTAACTGCAGCCTGAAAATTTTACCATCTATGTTAAAAAGTTTATCAATAGTCAATGACGTAATTTGTTTACTTTCATCTAAGAAATAATCACAAATCTTATGTTTTCAATATTGTCTTTTATTAAATGTTGTCATGGATTTTCGTGTTAATTAATTGAGCTTTACCTGAGCAGCTTGGGCAAATTGTTGAATCCTTTGAGGAGATGACTTAACTTCTTCTGCTAGTTTATCTTTAAATTTTTTGAACATTGTCCTTAATTCTCAGTCGAAGTGAGACCTAATTTATGGTACACTAATGATGCAAATATCACCAAGATAAGGTAGTTAGGCTCCGAAATGAGTTTCTTGTTCTAAAAACTGCTTACTTTGATGATATAGGAATTTATTTCCTATCAAGGCTAGTAAACTTGTAAACAAAATTATTCAATCTTGCCCAAATCATGCCATAGCCATTGCTCGACGTATCGTATCGAAACAAATTATAATTTTGACATTGACATTTAAATGCTCAAAATGCCACGATCAAAGACGTCATCCTACTAACAAGAGTGTACAGTGTACATCAAAAAGCCGTATAGTAATAGTGTAATGTAGTAGTGTAGTGTAGTAATACACTATGGTGCAAAAATCGATCCGTGTGAGAGGACTCCCAGAGGTAGGTCTTATGATGTGACCATGGCCTAACCAAGTACAAGACAAATTACTTGAAAGACGAACGTTAAATACACATTATAGTGAAGCTGTGCTACCTAAATCAATATATGTAAAACTAAACGAAACATGGGTATTTATATCAAGTATATGTTACTATAGAATTTTTAGTAGCTTGTAAGATCGCAGAAATTCTGTGTACGAATAATTATTTTTAGCTTGAAAATTAATAATGTTTTTGATCAACAAAAATCACGTTTACCCTAAAAATACGATTGGTAGATTAAACACACTTTTTTTAATTATATTTAGTTGTACAACAACATAGATAAAATATATATAACCAATACTGATTAGCAGGTATTAGTAATTATCACACTGTCCTAAATTTTGGTACTGAATCAAATAAAGGATCTTATGAGTGATTAAGATTCTATTTCGATTCGATTTCTAAGATGTTCAAGGAAATTAACACGCTCAATTTCAAGCAATTTGTCCTCATTTTGTTTGGCCATAGTCACCTCTTTAAAAAGTGACACGCTACCGCCGGGATCCCTCTCAGTCGAACTGTTTTGATTGATTGATTGATAACTCTTTATTTGCACCAATACCAAAGAACAAATACAGACAGAACAAAAACCCTTTATACAATTACGCACAAAAAGGCGGCCTTATAAGATAAGAGGTTGATAACAGATGATGCAGAATATTTGGTAAATATTCACATACATAAAAACATTATATGTAATTCGCATGTTTTTACAAACACATTATAATAACATGCGATTTTATAAAGAACAATAGTAACTATGGAGTTGTTTTTTATATAGTTTATATAGATAAATATAAACTCTATATAGTTGGGCAAACGATTACATTAACGGTTTATAAGCCTAACTACATAATTTAGTTAGGCAGTAGCATAATATAACGTCTTTGCTTAGCACACTACTCTATTAGTCATTGACCAAATAACTTGCCAGTCGCCAGATGTAAGCAGTCGATCGACATTAATTTCCAATACAAGTATCTAGTTCTTATCTATGAAAAAGGTGAAAAGCATTTATCTCAAAAAGTAGTATGTAGTACGGATTTAAATACCTGGTATTTCTACGGTGAATGAATAGTTCATTTTTTCGATGGAATTCTCATATTATTTTGTTGATACTAATATTATTTTGTTTTAGAGCCATGAAGATAAACATATCTTACTATAACCTCATCTAAGAAGTTTTATCTAAGTTTGATTTGTAAGTACCTACCTACTTTAACATGACGTATATTTCCAATTCGAAACTATTGCAAATCGCCGCAATAGGTGGATTTGTTGTCGCTAGTACGGGATTGTACCTACAAACAAAATTAGTCGACAAAGTAAGAGACTTGGATTATTATAGACTTGCTCTTAAAAAATTGAGATCACATCCAGGCGCCGTTTTTTACTTAGGAGAACCAATAAAAGATAAGAGATTTAAAATAAGAGACAGTGAAAAAAATTATTGTGATCAAAAAACGGCTAGATTCAAAATACCTGTATCAGGACCTAAAGATCGAGGGAGTTACTTCATTTGGGCAGAAAATCAAGACGAAAAGTGGTCTATAACAAAGGCTGAGTTAGAGTTAAAATCAAGACCAGATGAAAGATTAGTCATTATTCAATCCTAAATTTGTCATAGGTATAAAAGAAATAAAAAGTAGGATAATGTAGTAGCTGTATATACTATGTAAATAAAATATTTATTCAAAAGTTACTTAGTTACTTTTTCTTTTTCAGTATTGTTATAAATATTTATTCAACAAATCCCATATACTGTTGCCAAAATGTTTGTTGGTTACTCTAAAGAACGATTTATGTATCACAACACATTACTCTGTTTAGTGAGATCACTGGAAGATAAAAAAATAACAATAGACCTAAGAAATGACACATATGTTTGTGGAGATCTAGTATCTGTTGATGGGTATGTTTAAATATAACTTATTATGCTATATTCAGACTGAAAAAATTGTCTCATACGTAACAATTACTTGTGATTCTATATTTTTGTATTATCCGAATCATTGGGCCTTTTTCTTAGGCATACATAAATAAATTTGGGATTGTTGTACAGCTCACTATCTGCAACAAAATAGTCACATTCTTGTAGACCATGTGAGAGTCTAAATTAACAATGTCAAGGAGCACTGATAACCATACACCTACCTGGAAATGTAATATGTGATTTATATCTATTGAAAAAGATAAAAATAAAATTGATTCCATATGCTTTTATTCTGCTGCATCAAAATTATACAGAAAGATCAATTAAAAAAATAATTGTGCATCAGTGTGCCTGGCACATGACAAAAGCTACTTTTTATTGTGGGGGTCGAGCATATTATAGCACACGTTTGGGCCAGCTTACACCCGGGAAGTACCACATCCCCACAGATGACCGAGATAAAATACTAGCATACTACCTACTGTGTTTTGTATGTTGAGTGGGGGAGCCGGAGGACGATTTCCTTTTCCTCAGTCCACACTCCTTTTCAGTTGTCCAGTGCATTTGTAGAGACACTACTTTTGCGAATGTTTATGGGCGGCGCTGATCGCTTACCATGAGACAAACCACCAGCTCAATCGCCCGCAGTGACATAATAAAAAATTAAATACTTAAATAGAATGAAAAGTAACTAACTATAAAACATTTACCTTCTGTACATAGCCTTTTCGAAACCAGGCAAATTATGGCTAATTGCAAAACAGATATAGGATGTAGCATTATCTTAAACTTATAAATGAGGAATGTCACTCGAGACCAAGATGTATAAAGTAACCACCATCAGCATTCTTCATTCACAAAATGTAGATGAACTATCATTCAATATTGATATCTATTTTTTCTATTTATTTTAAGTTGAAATTTGATAATAAATAACGTCATACACACACACACACACACACTTTAAGGCTTATCTATTGTGTTTTTTAGTAGGCTACAAATACAAACAGCTATTGAATTATTATTATTATTTTAGATACATGAATCTTTCACTAAATAAAGCTGTGTATTGTGACCCACAAGGAAATGAATATTTTTTTGAACATTTATTTGTCCAAGCTCGAAATATTCGATACATTCATATTCCTGAATCAGTAAGTATTTTCTTTGATAAAAATAATTATTATTTAATAAGATGATATCTTATTAGATTCATCACAAAACCTGTTAAGAGAGCAGGTTATCAATCTAATTGTATTTATTTTTTTGTTTCTGTTACCTCAATGTTCTACTGCCTGAACTGATTTTTGTGATTTAATTTTTTTTATTTGTAAGCTGGTGCCTGTTATGTGGTTCCCTTTAAATTTAGTCTAGTTCTGACTACGGCGGTTAAGCTTTTAGTTCAAAACTATTATTTTTTATTTAATCATAACAAGATCATGTAAGACTAATAAAACATTTTGAATTGCATTTGTAGGTCTCCATAATATCGTCTATAAAACAAGAGCTGCATTGCAATAAACATGTTCCAAAAGAAAAACCTACAGCCAAATCAAGAAAAGTTCAAAAGGCACAAAAGCTGCACATGGAGATAGTAGCATCATTAAATACTGATAATACTGTTAAATTGTCTGAGTAAAATGTAATAAATGAGAAAATGTATTTTACAAAATTTACTTAATTTTATTAAAGGAATATTTATAAACATTGTATTTTCCACAATTAAATTAAAACTTAAATAAAGTTTAAGATCACAACATAAAAATACTATGTAGTTTAGACCTAGTTTTCATTATGCTCAGTATTTTTATCTGGCAACCCAAGAAACTGTCTGTCATTTAAAACAATATGATGAATTTTGCCACCTTTGCTTTTAGATTTTTTGTCTTCTGAATTATACTCATTTCTTAAGGAAGAATTTAGGTAATTCTGTTCTAGATTATTGTGCGGCACAATACCATTGGCCATCATGAATAACTTCGGCTTTTCGTTTTCATAATCTACAATTTTGATGTTTTGAGCATAAGTCCCACTTGTATCTGAATTCTTTTCGAACTCATTTAGGTTTTTATTAAAATTGTCGTTGCGTCTATTCAGTGTGAGATTTTTATGGTGACAATTCTCAATTTTATTAGCATTTTGCAAATCCTCAGGGTTACCGATTTTGTAAATATTGAGATCACCATTCATAAGATAATGCTCTTTGGGTGCTGTACAGGAGCTTGATTGCTGTACCAATTTTGAAGCCTTTTGTTGTTGAACCAGCAGAACTTGCTTAAACAACGGTTGTTTTGTGTCTACATTATTAGGTCGAATGAATATGTCATCTTCTTTCAATGCTTGAGTGGATGGGGTTGTCACATTTTGCACCTCCGTTATTTGACTACACAAGTAATTTGACTGATTAATACTTGTGATTATAGATGTGGGACTAGGTGATGATTGCATAATATTTGGTCTTTGAATGACTTGATTTATTACACCTGCAATCACAAAAAATTGAGTTTCTATGAAAAACAAAAATTGATTAAAGCAAATAACTATATTACCTTGTGGTTTATATTTAGCCAGTTGTGCATAAACTTGTTTTATACGTTCAATATTAATTTGTGACGCCTTTGTGTGGTCCACCATAGGTAGTGGATAATCCCGGCCAATTATGCAACAAGCTGCCTGTTGTACGGAATCTGGTGCTACCCATGGTTCATGAATATACCTAGTTGGCATGTTCTTCAGCGCTGGAATATATTTCCTACAAAATAAGTGAAT
Organism: Zerene cesonia; assembly: GCF_012273895.1. Lineage (NCBI taxonomy): Eukaryota > Metazoa > Arthropoda > Insecta > Lepidoptera > Pieridae > Zerene > Zerene cesonia. Next base: position 6,755,224 of record NC_052112.1, on the reverse strand, counting down.
TAGTATTTTTGTATTTTGACAAAAAATAAAATATTCAATCACATCTTAAAACATAGCAGCTGCTTAAAATTACTTGTAAGAAGTTAATATTTACCTTATAAAATCTCCATTTGGATCTGTTTTACGTCCAAATCTAACTGGGCAGTAGCAGTGAAAAAATTGTTGAAAAAAGGAAGAACATGATAACCACATCCACATTCCTGCATTCACAGACCAATCTGCATCTAATAGTAGCTCATCAAATACCTAAAAAAATCAGGATGTTCCTACATTATAATGGCTAAAGTTATCTCTTATTTTTATATGTATAGTGATAAACCATCAAACTTTTAAATATTTATATTTCTTCCGCAAGTTTTTTTTTTATGCTAATGTCCCCTACATTGAGCTGATGGGTCTCCTAATGTTAAGTGGTTACTACTGCCCATAGACATTTGCATGGTGCCTTAGCAAATGTGTTGCCCATTTTTAAGTAACCAGGGATAAGGAAAGGATTGACGACGGGAATAAAAATATGAACAAGAGTGTGGAAAGGATATGGGCCTCCGGCTCCCCCACTCACCGAACCAAAGACAGTAATATGGGCCTCCAGCCTCCCGACTCACCGAACCAAAGACAGTAACATGCTACTATTTCATGACAATTTTCTAAGGGGATGTGGTATCTTTCACGACGCGAGCTGGCCCAATTCGTGCGATTGTATGCCTTAGATTCGAGTCATAGTCAATAAAACTATAAATACAATGTGACCTTTGAAACTTGCCTTCATCCCTTCTTCCCATGAGATCCATAAGTCGCCCCGAGTTAGGAAACAAGCAACAGCATGTCTAGCCAAATGGTGGATCCAGCCTTCTTCTCTAAGCTGAATCATAATAGCATCAATCCACGGAAATCCAGTTTGACCCTTAAATTGCAATAATTTTTTTATTCTCTTAAGTACAATTGCTTCAAGATTGACAAAATATGATATTTGCATAACCAAAAATTATAAGTTTAAATGTATATTTGTTTTAAAGATCTCAAACATAGTAGTCAATAGGATGTAGGATACTACAACTATTTTAATTTGAATCTGTTTTTTTTTTGTGTTGGTGTAAAAAATTGTTGTCTTATCTAAATGAAATAAATAAATTAATAATTAGTGAGAGTTTTAATTCAAAGAAATAAGCTGACACATATTTATATGTTTCAAACTGAAAAAGAAAATACTCACATTCGCCCACTTTGCCAAGGCATCTTGATTTTTCTCCCAAGGAATTTGAACGCATATTGGGTTTCCAACCATTCTGTCAAAATTGGGGTTACGAGTTGCTGCACAATAAAAAAATTCTCTCCACAATATTTGGCCATGTAAAGACAGGGGCGGGCGGACTCTTTTTATCCTCTTATAGAGTTCTGTTAACTGATAATAAAATAGACGCGTCGAAAGACATCCAAACCTAAAATTAACCATAAAAATCCAATATTTTTTTACTAATTATTTACAATTTCACTCTTATCAAATAAAACTTATTTATCTTAATATAAGCTATAAATAAAAATGACTATTAGATTTTTTTGTGAAATCAACACAATCAAATACATATATGATAATGAATATGTCGTCTTAAATACATACAGTGTTCATATATATGTGCCGATTTTCATGAAGGATACCTTAAATAGGGCGACAATCCCGTTTGGCTGGCTAACAACGATTGTGGGGTCATTTTAGGTCGACCAAATGAAGCTACCCATGCCTTCCTCTCTAAATGTCGCTCTAATCTGGCTAATGCTTCATTTTCGCCACCAATCCACACTGGTGGCTTTAGACCTTCGATTTCAAATCCTAAAGTGAAAGATAAAAATAGTCATAAAAAAGTGAACTAACAGCAATCGCATTGACATACAACTTATAATCTATAATGTAAAGCTTTAAATTGATCTCAAGCTGTGTATTGTGTAAGCTGGGTAATTACAAACATAATAAAATAAAAAAACAAGTTGTATTGTGCAATTGTTATCCTACTTATCCTGTCCTACTGATACGAAAGTTTGTAAGGATGTGTGTGCGTTTGTTGCTCTTTCACGCAAAAACTACTGAACCGATTGCAATGAAATTTGGTACGTAGACAGCTGGACAACTGCAATAACATATAGGCAAACTTTGTCCCGATATTTTTACGGGATACGTACTTGCGCGGGTGAAACCGCGGGGCGCAGCTAGTATTTACTATAATTGTTAGATACAGTCAGTTATAATTAAATATTACGTTTATACTAAGTTAAATGCAATGGATAATTTTTCAGCAAAATATTACAACAATTCTTACAACTTTTTAAAAGTAACATTAAAAAGCAAAACAGTGTTTCATTTTAACGGAAGCCTTTTCAATTATAATTGGACAATTCTACCCAATGTTTACGAAAGTTCTTTTTGCACAACTCTTTTGAAGTCAGTGTCGTAATTTCGTTGCCGACAAAATTTCGTATTGCTTTTATTTTGAGACCTGTTGACTTGCGATTTTTTTCATTTTACCTATATCTAGTTTTTAACATCTGACTATCTTTTGCTCGCGGCGTCGCACGCGTTAAATTCGCAGTAGTTTAATAGCTGTTATTAAACATATCAATCTTCCTCTTCACTTTTAAGGCGCATAGTTACACGAATGCTACATTGTTTTGTACTATGTAGACAAAAGTATGAAAGTGTGGTCTTATCAAATGAGTAGGATGTAAATTTCGAATGATTGTAAATTAATACAAACCAAGTTCTTCAAGAGTTGGTACTCCAAAACGATCATCATGGTCCACTGTAAGAGGTGTCGTGGCGCCATTTAGGCTTTGTATAGAAATCGCTGCTTCTGCAGGAGGCGGTGCGGGCATGCTCGCAATCAAAGCTTGGAATTGATGGTATGTTAATGGTGCTTTTCCACCGTTTCTCTCAATTATTCTGAAAAAACATGTACTTGTTTGTAAATACTACTCTAATAGAGATACGAAAAAGGTAATTAGTAAAATTTTTACATAAAAATTATATTTACTGATCAAGTTTGTATAGAGTGTGGGAAACGCGCGAAATTACGGTTATACCGACTTCGCGACATTTCGTCATAATATTATGATCTCGGACCCTGCCATAAGGCTCAGGATCCTCTTCGAAAGTGAGTGCCGTAGTGCCCCACTCGCGAAATAGTTTAGGTAACGCATCTGCAGGCTGTCCGCGTACCACGAACAGGCGCGAATTTAATTTCCTTAAGCTATTATCCAAATCTTCCAGACATTGGAGTAGAAATCTGAAATTATTAATGAATAATAATATGTTTACGTTTGACATATCTGGTTACCTCGTATCTTTACTCTGAATAGAAATGAGTTAGGGTATTTCTTGATTTACAGAAAGCCTTCGATACCGTAGCCATACTATTCTTGAAAAATGTAGACGTACGAAGTATTGCCAAGGACTGGTTCCAAAGCTACCTTTGCGAGAGAATCTAAATAGTAAGTGTCGAAGACAATTCTAGTCGGAATATAAGTGTATACATGAGTACCGCAGGGTAGTACTTTCAGACCTACCCTTTATTTATGTCAACAACTTATGTAAACTTGGAGATGATGTTGACAAGTTAATATGTTTGGTGACGATATTGTGGTTCTCTTTAGTGCTTAGACTTGGTCTAAAGCCATGCGTAGAACTGAAAAGAGACTTCGTGGTTGCAAAAAATTTACTGACTTTAAATGCGGAAAAACCATACATTTGATTTAGTAAAACCCTATGAGTTCATATTTTGTGGAATGTATACCTTTTTAACTGATTATCTATTTTATTTATTTTTTCTTTTAATAATATAAAAAAATATATATTAGAGAGAACAATATTTACCTCCATTTATTAATACCGACATTAGACGAACTTGCAAACCACGGATCAATTATAAAAACGCAACGAAAAGTGACTGCGTCAAGTAAACCTTCTCGTAAAGCAGGATTATCGTGGAGACGTAAACCTTTTCGAAACCAATGAACAGTGTGTTTGTCTGGCTGTCGGTTTGGGGGAGTGGACGAAGTAGGTGTAGGACCAGGATTGCAGGAGCTAGACGCCGGCAGCGTCTCTGCAGCAGCTGACATAACTACGTCACCGACATTACTGCCTGGAATTGTACGGAATAATAAAATAATATAAATGATGATGATGACATAATTACTTATCAATATATTATGTTACAGTTAAAACTTTAAAGCAGTTCTTCGTAAACGCGTTTACCCTAGTTAAAACTATTTGTAACTAACACACACACACACACACACAGTAGTAACACACATCAGCTAAACAAATTTTTGTAGAATGTCACCATCACATTAATTTTTTTGTCATTTTCATATAACTGTCTTGTTATATGTTATCGGTAAGTAAGACCCGTTCTTCTATAGAATGCGTTTTTCCTAGTTAGAATTAGTTGGAAAAAAGGCAAGGAGGCAGTATATAACTTTTATCTACTACTATTAGAATTTGCTGATGTGACTTCAAATAGATGAGCAGGTAATGCATAAGGCTTAATTTTCGCTTTTAAGTGTTTGTGAAGTAGTTACATTTATTTTATAATTTAATTTTACCTTTATTGCAGAAAACAAATATTAATGAAACAAAATATTATAAGGGAAAGTAATACCACCATTAATTACTATGTATCATGACTTTATTACAGACCATATTTATTGTTAATCTATTATATATATATATATATATATATATATATATATATACAAGAATTGCTCATTTAAAGATATAAGATATATATGCAAAACTTTGTGGGTGATTATTAATTTCTGACATGTTATTTTACTGTGAATTATTTGGTTTTTCCTCGATATCCCTGGGTTTCCATTGTAAGATCCTGACGTGGTGATAATGGGACCACCTCCAAGGTGTAATCTTTTGTACTAAATAAACACAATTTGTAGGTGGTAGTCGAGAACACTTCGGCACGAATTGGTCTGGCTCGGACCGGGGAAGAACCACACCCCCACAGAAGACCGGTGTGAAATATTAATAATTATAATTAATAAATAAATTCTGCTGTGTTTCGTTCGGTGAGTAGGGGATCCGGGAAGCCCATACCCTTTTTGTTACCCTTCCCAGTCCTTTCTTTTATTCCTCTCACCAATCCTCTCTTATTTCCTTCCCAATTTAAAGTCAGCAATCCATTTGTAGAGGCGTAAGGTCTACAATGGACCTTGCAATGGCTCTCCAAATGTTCATGGGCGGTGGTAGCACTTACAATCAGGCGTCTCACCAGCTCCATTGCCAACTGTGACATAAAAAAAAAACAATTTCTGAAAATATTGTATAAAACACCCCCTCATTTTTCTTTTAGAAGAGAGAGTTGGTTAATTAAAATACATTTAGTTACAACTAGTTCCAAAAAAGGGTTTTACCTGTAATATTAGTAATATAATAAAAGTAACATATTCTGCAGGAGATGAACACAGTTATAAACGTTAGTTTAAAAAATATATACCTTATATCATGTTTGAGATGTTTTTTGAGTTTTATTTGAATGAATCCTACTCCTAATATTATAAATGCAAAAGTTTGTAAGGAGGTGTGTGTGTACATAAAACTACTGAAGCAATTGCAATGAAATTTGGTATGTAGACAGCTGGACAACTGGTGAAACCGCATAATTTTCTTTATGTAAATTATAACAAAACACAAAAACTAAAGCTCAACTAAAATGTATTAGTTTCAGTATTATGCTACACTAGCTGTGCCCTGTGGTTTCACCCGTGTAAGTCCCTATCCCGTAGGAATATCAAGATAAAAAGTAGCCTATATGGTATTCCAGTTGTCCAGCTGTCTATGTACCTAATTTCATTGCAAACTATTCAGTAGTTTTTGCGTGAAAGAGCAACAAAAACACACACATCCTTACAAACTTTTGCATTTATAATATTATATAGTAGGATAGGATTTATTTTTACAATGCCAAATTGCAGTTTGACATCAATCAACCAATTAATATTTGTAAAAAAATTGTCAAGAAATTAAACACTGTTCATGTATAATAATTTTATAAGTATAATTACATTATAAAAAATACAATTAAGACATATTTCAAAGGGGAATTAAAATAATAAAAATTATTAGTTTACAGTCACTTAGATCATTCAACACAGGGGGTGTTGTGTTGTTTCATATAGTACTGCATTTATAATATATATGCTATTGCTGCATTATATAAGAATTATGAATAATGTATGTTGTTTACCACCAATTTGATCAGAAAAAAGTTCATATGAAAAATATATATGCGACATGAGTACTCACCTTTGTAATTTTAATATGTACACCTATATCGCCTTCGACTAGTCAATAGTTACAAACAAATCCAAATATCTCACTCAGAAAGGATACTTCTAGAATATTTAAGAATTATATATTTTATCACTTCCTTCCTAGAAAACCTTATTGCAATTTCCAGATAAAATTTATAAACAATACTGTTTTGTAGTCATATAAATATGACAGACACCATTATTTTTATGATCACTTCAAGGTCCAACTTCCCGTTCTATCAAAGCAAGCAGACCTTAATCTACACTTATTTCACAGGTCACTTATTAATAAGGTAGCACTTATTTTCTAGGACGTAAGTAATTTGAAAACTTAAGTTGATACAATAAATTCTCAAATAAATACAAGAAAGACAAACCCGAGTCCCGAGCGTGGCATACAGATAACAGATAGGCTGTCAGTCAGAAACTCAGAAATCGTCCACGCCGCTTGCAACGTGACTTCGTGTTCTATACATATATAATATATAGTATATCTACTAAAACGTGAATCGTGACACTATGTACAATACTGCGTAGTAATATATTTTGTAAGGTATGTACAATATGTACCTTAGGTGTTTCACACGATATATAATGGAATTATTTTGCTATTTTTGATCAACCCAGTATTTACTATATTGATCGTAAATTATATTCATTATTATGAGAAATCTATTGGTTTATTGAAGCTTTAAAACAGCAGCTGAAGCGTTTTAATATTTGAGTGCATAATGATTGATATATTTGTAAAATATTTGTGGTAGTCGGGCATGCTTCGTCACGATATCCTCGCGCCCAGGATTATACCCATAGATATGTTATTTTACCACAACTTCGGGTCGGAGTGGACTAGCTTACAAATGCTACTATGTTTCGCTGCTCCTATTATTTTAACATTCTATTCCTTTATTTCTGTCTATTCTATTCTTATCTCTTATCCCTCAAAAATAACCACTACCACCACCGCCCATAAACATTTCTCCGTAAATGTTCATAGGTGGTAGAGAATATTTTTATTTAGCATCAAGCGAACTTGGAACTATCGCTCGGTTTTCACGCTCTGACAATACAAAAAATTTTCATTGCGGATACAGATATTTATATTAATATTTTATCTATATTCATTTTTGGGCCAACTCTTGTATTTTAGTTTATGATTGCGGCATCTCTATTCTTGTCTAACTGTCAGTGTCATAAGTCATTTCTATATTGTTCTTTCAAAAGTTTCCCTCAGCGAGAGTGTACGTAAATTTTTAGATTCTGTTTTGCATCAATTGAAATCACAATGGATTTGTTTAATTTTTACTTATTTAATTTAAAATATGCATTGCTTACCAATTTATACAAAAACTGTATTTATATTATTCGTTCAATGGTGCTAAACATTTACAGTGAGGGCTGAAACGTTACAATGGGTCGTGTGATTCGTGCGCAACGTAAAGGTGCCGGTTCAGTTTTCGTATCGCACACCAAGAAGCGGAAAGGTGCCCCTAAACTCCGTTCGTTGGATTATGCTGAACGCCATGGCTACATCAAGGGAGTTGTAAAGGTATAATTTCTTAATTGTATAACATTTTGTAAAGTATTGTACACATCCACGAGTTACAAATGATTTATTAAATTAATTTTAGGACATTATTCACGATCCTGGTCGTGGTGCGCCTTTAGCAGTTGTTCACTTCCGTGACCCGTATAAGTTCAAGACCCGCAAAGAATTATTCATTGCACCTGAAGGTCTGTACACAGGTCAATTCGTATACTGCGGAAAGAAGGCAACATTAGAAGTTGGTAAGTACTAAAACGAATGTAACTTGTCTATATTTTAACTTGATTTAATGAAGAATTTAAATAACTTCTTCCGTGAACAAATTTGTTACTGAGATTTGTTTATTATGATGACTTCCTTACCTACTCTGAGTGTAAATGATTACAAAGAGGCTCTTTCTGAATCCCATTTTATTTATTTTCGTCAAACTACTGTTATTGTATTTACTAAGACAAAATTGTAACTTTACAGGAAATGTTATGCCCGTGGGAGCCATGCCTGAGGGTACCATTGTATGTAATCTTGAAGAAAAAATGGGTGACAGGGGTCGGCTAGCCCGTGCATCAGGCAACTTTGCCACAGTTATTGGCCACAACCCTGATGCTAAGCGGACCAGAGTTAAGCTGCCCTCTGGTGCGAAAAAAGTGTTGCCTTCAAGCAACAGGGGAATGGTTGGTAAGTGACATTTAAAACTATGCTGTGTTTTGAACTTATCGCACAGTACTGCAGATGTGTATGAACGAGTACATTATATATATTTTCCATTTTTTAAAGTTAAATTATAAAAGAATATGATGACTTTTACTTACCTACTCTGAATGTTTAATGATTACACAGAGGCTCTTTCTGAGGTACCTTTACAAATATTATATGAAATCATAAAAAGGAATAGGATTCTAAGATAGACAAATTTACAGGCATTGTTGCTGGTGGTGGACGTATTGACAAGCCCATCTTGAAGGCTGGTCGTGCCTACCACAAATACAAGGTTAAGCGTAACTGCTGGCCATATGTGCGTGGTGTGTCCATGAACCCTGTGGAGCATCCTCATGGTGGTGGTAACCATCAACACATTGGTGAGTGCATTGTAACTATATAAAATCTGATAAAAATCTAAGACATAACATGTTCATTTTGAAGATTTTTTTAACACAATGAAGTAATAAGTATTGCCTAATGAAGTTGTTTGACCGCCTCCTTGGTACAGTGGTTAACGCGTGAGCGTAGAACCGAGGGGTCCTGGGTTCGATTCCCGATGGGGACGCACAAAAAAAAAAAATGTCTCGGTCTGGCAGGACACAGAAGGCTGATCACCTACTTGTCCCTAAAGAAAATCGATCAGTGAAACGGATGTACATCATCTGCCCCATACCCCACTAGGGGACACGGGACTTCACTTAATGATGATGTGTGGTTTGGTCTGTTATATTCATTCAAATAAAAGGGCACTTAGTTAAAATTGCAAATACAATTTCCTTGGACTCAGTATTAATTGTTGATTTTCATTACAGGTAAGGCGTCGACTGTCAAGAGAGGAACATCCGCTGGTCGCAAAGTTGGTCTCATCGCCGCCCGCAGGACCGGAAGAATTCGTGGTGGAAAGATAGACACCAAGAAGGAGACGTAAATGTAACTTTATACAAATTAAAAAAAAAATAAACAAGTTTCTGTCTTTTTATTTCACAACTGAATAAATAACTGTCTGAGTAGTTAATACTGGGACGTAAACATAACAGTTAAATTTCTTAGTCCACGCAAGCGAAGCCGCGGGTCTAGTTGTTCAGTAAAGAATATTAAAAAGTTAGGGCTGTAAGCTCTGCACAACCGTATAGTATTTCGTGAGATTTTCCTTAACTCACTCCCCCCCTCCCCAAATCTCACGTGAGATTTTTTAAAATATATTTTGACTATGAACCCATTGGATTTAAGAAAGGAAAAGAAAAAATCATCCGACCGCGGGATTTAAAAGGATAAATAACGAACCAAGAGGGGTTTTGGGATTTCCTCGAGCGTGTCTGATTATTATAATGGATTAAGATTATTATACCTTGCCTATTGCTAAATATCCGTAGACCGCCTCCTTGGTACAGTAGTTAACGCGTGAGCTTAGAACCGAGGGGGCCTGGGTTCGATTCCCGGTGGGGACGCACAAAAAAAAAATGTCTCGGTCTGGCAGGACACAGAAGGCTGATCATCTACTTGTCCATAAAGAAAATCGATCAGTGAAACAGATGTATATCATCTGCCCCATACCCCACTAGGGGACACGGGACTTCACTTTTATTGCTAAGTATCTCCAGAAAGTATGAGCAGTTAATATTGGGTGGTGCGCTGATAGGAGCCGCAGGACATTTTAATAATATCGATAAATCTCTAAGGTAATGCTCAAATCGTCAGATTAGCAAAATTTGGATTTCTCATGTTGTAATTAACTCCTAATGTCTTTATCTGACGCGATTGAGATTTTTTTTTAATTTTTTACTTTCTTCATAGCTACGAAATTACCATCTAAATTTTAAAATTAATGTATATGTATTTTAGTTCAATTCTAGAGCAATAAAAATAGTAAAATCTAATGCATCAGCAGTGCATGTCTATTTCTATATCCGTGTTTTTACAATAAAAGAAACAAAATCATTTCTCCACCGCTAAAATTGAAAACATTATAGGACTTTTTTTCTTGCTTGGTATCGTTTAATCTGCGAATTTCAATAGGTTTCCGAAACGCTCGAGTAAATACAAGTGCCATCAAAAACATCTAGTAAAAAACTCAAGCCTCGCAACTCAGTCTCTACCGCCAAAAGTGAGATCCATGTAATACCAAGTCGATTAATCTATTTAGTCTCTACTTAAAAGAACTTTTTTCTTAAGTTATTATCATATCAATATTAAAAATGTTTTACGTTATAAATAGATATAGACATGGATTACACAACTTTTTACGGTAGAGAGACTGAGCTGCGAGACTTGGGTTTTTTTTACAGGATGTTTTTGATGGCATCTCACTTCTTTTTGTAGTCCTACTTTTTGGTACCTTTTTTATTTATTAACTGAGTGTTATGAAATAACTACAACTCCAACAATAGATAAATGAAAATCGCATCTGAAGCGAACAAGCCGTTTCTGAGATTAGCGTGCGCAAACACACAGACAATAATTCTAGTAATTATTCTTTTGGGTTCTGCTTTAATAAAAAAAAGAAAAGTCGCTTATAATGTTTTTTTTTTCATATATCTTCTATGTACAGACACTGACCTTCTACGACTTCATTATATGTTTTTGTTACAGTTTAAACGTTTTTATTATTTGATTTTCTTACATTATAATGAAAACACTGGTACATATTTAATCTTTTAATATTTTTGTTGTAATTCTGTATGCAAGTATAACATTCGACCAATATAAATATAAATTTGAGCAGTCTTATTATTTCACTTTAGACACAGTTTAGTATTAGTTCTTTATTTCCTCGTATTGAGCACAGGGCATATGTTTTATAAAACGCATATGTTTTATATGATTATTTACCTTCTACGTCTCTCTAATAATGGAATCCGACAGTTTTCATATAATAATTGATGTAAGTAATAGTTACGTTAACAAAAGAAAAGAGATTTAAAAAATTATAAGAGATCTTTGCCTATATTTAAAATTTAAAACTAAATTAGCGACCGGCGACTCGCTGATAATAATGAAAAATAAAATATTCCTTTATCACTCGTAAAGATGTCGCTTTTTTGGAAAAATCAACACAGTTTTTGAGTAACAAGGATTTTTTTTTACCAAAGCAGCTGTGCCCTCGCTACGCCGTTTCCTCTGCGGACAAAACCAACGGCAAAGGTATTAAAAAAAAAGCCTTAGTGTGCTTTGACCCCGGGTCTTCAAAAATTTTCATTCTAAATGTCATCTAAATCGATTCAACTTTCGTCTGGGTGAACCGATATTGATGATTCTTTTTCTTTTGGAGACGAAGGAAGGCGAGGGAAGGCGAATTTTGTGATCTTGACATACCCTTTAATCAAGAATAAAAAAATCCTTAAAAATGAAAAAGAGTCTTCCGTGTAGTTCCATTGATCAATTTGATCACAGCATCTCATTAAATCCCACGCAAGCTACGTCGCGGTATTTAAAAATGTAAAGTGTCTTCCCTTAAAAAATACATTTTTATGTTACACAAGTAAAACTAAGTTATCTTGTGATTGTTTTTTTATATTTTCACCCATTAATCAAAGCCAATCCAAGTTACTCAAAATACTACCACGATGAATATAAGCAGACTATTTTTTTGTTGAATAAAAAATGAGTATTGTTATATACTAAAAAGGATATCGTATTTATTGATAGAAGATTCCAATTTTTTAATAATGAAGCAGAAATTGCGTTTTTATACGGAAATAAAAATTACTAGTAACGACCCCTCTTGCTTGGCGTGCTCGTATCAACTAACTATGAAATAAAATATAATTTCTCTTGTTACCATAATCCAGTTAACAAGAATACCTTTTTTACCTATAAAACCATAACGTAAGTAGGATAGGGTACTTGAAGAAATGCAGGGCTGTACTTGCTATTGCAATACATATAATATGACAATATACGTCTTAACTGTTAACACATCTATTATTAGGTATTGCAATTATTACAACGACTAATGAACAAATTTGTTTACGTTAACTTGTTCATGAATTAAGATTGATATCCCTACTAATATTATAAATGCGAAAGTAACTCTGTATGGCTGTCTGTCTGTTACGCTTTCACACCTAAACTACTGAACCATGTTTTTTGTAATTTAGCATGAAGGTGGAACAGAATTTGGGAAAGGACATAGGATAATTTTTATCGCGAAAAAAATGGTAGAAGGAGTTGAAATAGGGAGATGAAAGCGATATAAACGAATTCCACGCGGGCGAAGCCGCGGTCGAAAAGCTAGTTAGCTATAAAATGATGTTATAACTTAATTATTTTAGGCAGTGTTCCCCATTATATAGTTAGTATTAAATTATTCTAGGCTTAGTATGTTGATACAAAGCCTAGTATTAATAAGAATAGTACATGCCTTTATTGATTTAAGAATAATGTAGGTACCATTTTCAAGTAACAAAATCATGCACATTATTTTAGTTAAAAATGTTAATCTTTAAACTTACTCTCTTATGGTACCTTCAATGCATTGGTATGGTAATTCATTATGCAACGTAGGTAAAAATATTTTCTTAGAAATGAGTCCCTGTCGAAACGCTGTATGACTAAGTAGATAATATATTCAACGTCTTAGACTTAACTTATATCTAATTATGAATATTGATTTTCTTCATGACGTTGTGGGGTTAATCCTCCTTGTTTTCTTATAAAAGCGGTCTGCGGCCGGCAAAATATGAGTAGCCTCCGCAACACAACCTCAGCAACCGCCGGAGATTGGTTAAACTAAAGACTGGAGTAGTTCGTGAAGCGATTTTCTTCAGTATTTTTGGTAATAACCATCTCGAGGCGACCCACCTTCCCGCCCTTCCTCGTAGGACATTTTAGTGAGTCAAAAAATACTTGGTGGTAGAATTTTATTTTTCCATTTTTTTTATTTATAACAATAAATCGGGTACATCGCTAGAAACGTGAAGTCCTTTTTCATCGTTTTCCATTTTGATTGTTATGTGACGTGTAAAACAATTTTTAATAACAATTTTTCTCTTGCAGTTTTTAGATTAAGAAATTTAGTTCGTAAAAATGGCAATCACCAGCATGGACCCAGGACCAGGCGTTGCCGCCATGCAGGCATGGGGTGGCCATGCAGAGGCATACAGCTCAAACCAGACTGTTGTCGACAAAGTCTTGCCCGATATGCTACACCTGATTGATCCACACTGGTAAGAAAATGCAAGCTCAGGTTAATTAATGTTAATTAGTTAATGTTTGCATACATTTTATGAAATGTCAAATACTTTTTATTTTTATCCTCAGGTATCAGTTCCCACCGATGAATCCATTATGGCATGGTCTACTAGGCTTCACCATTAGCATTTTGGCGTTCATTTCAGTTACGGGCAATGGCATGGTTGTTTATATTTTCACCACAACAAAGGTAACCTGAAATACCTACTCCAATATTGTTTGAAATTATATTAAACTCTCAACTATGACCTAATAATTATTTCCTTGCAGTCTCTGAAGACCCCCTCAAACTTGCTTGTTGTAAACTTGGCTTTCTCCGACTTCCTGATGATGGCAATGATGGCTCCACCTTTAGTTATTAACAGCTACTATGAAACATGGGTCTTCGGTAAGAAATTCGTGACAACACTGTTTATTTATATTTTATTGCTTGTTTGTTCTGATTGTTTATTTCTTTACCTTTACTTGCATACAGGTCCTGTAGCGTGCCAGTTCTATGCCTGCTTTGGTTCATTATTCGGATGCGTGTCAATTTGGACTATGACAGCAATTGCCTTCGACCGATACAATGTAATCGTAAAAGGAATTGCTGCCAAACCAATGACCATCAATGGAGCTCTTCTGCGAATCCTAGGAATCTGGGGCTTCTCACTTGCATGGACTCTGGCACCTATCTTCGGCTGGAGCAGGTATGTTTTGTTACATATAATTTATTTTTCTTTCGTGAATCCATTAATATTTTATCACCAGTTGTGAATGATTGCAAACAAATGTAAAACCTTTACAGATATGTACCTGAGGGCAACATGACTGCATGCGGAACTGACTACCTGAGCAAGGACTGGCTTAGCCGAATCTACATCCTGACTTACTCAGTTGCCTGCTACTTCTTGCCTCTGTTCCTCATCGTCTACTCTTACTTCTTCATCGTCCAGGCCGTAGCTGCTCACGAGAAGGCTATGAGGGAACAGGCCAAGAAAATGAACGTTGCTTCTCTCAGGTCCTCTGAACAGGCTAACACCAGCGCTGAGTGCAAACTAGCCAAGGTATAAATATAAATAAAAAAAGTTTAAATGCATCTTTATTTGTTAATATTTAGGAATAGTAGCTACCACATACTTTCTATTTCATAATTTGTTTTTAAGTACCAATACAATATCCAACTTTCCAACAGGTGGCACTGATGACTATCTCTCTTTGGTTCATGGCATGGACTCCCTACCTGGTGATCAACTTCACTGGTGTATTCGAAAGCGCGCCAATCAGCCCCCTCGGTACCATCTGGGGTTCCGTATTTGCCAAAGCTAATGCCGTGTACAATCCTATTGTATATGGCATCAGGTAAATGCATACAACATTTTCCAGAAGAAACGAGTATAAGTTTACACAACAATTAATAATAATCTAACAATTCTGATATTATCTCTACAGCCACCCGAAATACCGCGCTGCTCTATACCAGAGGTTCCCATCACTGGCCTGTCAGCCATCCGCGTCAGAGGAGACTGGCTCAGTGGCATCCGCAGCGACTGCTTGCACCGAAGAAAAACCATCTGCGTGAACAACGACATCGATCAACTGCTTAACCTACCCACGGCTCGGACACGATTCTGCCAAAACGAACTTATTATTATTATTTTTATACAATTGTACAAAGTTGTGAACATGGACACAGAACATGGGCTGGGCAAAATATTCGGGTTTTAATCATATTTATTTTGTTATATCCATAACAGTAGCATTTTTGGTTTGTTCCTTCCTATGCCTGCATATTTTGGGTCCACGTTTTGTGTGTCGAGTTAAACGTTGCACACATTTCTTTTTACCTTGCTTTAAATCATCGGTTGGCGACATTATGAAAAAATACAAAAAAATGTCAAATGAAATGTATGTCGCTAGACCACCCTAATTACCGTGAGACTGCTCCTATTAGACTTACCTAGAAAAATGTGAGATCTTTTCGATGAAAAATGCTTTGTTACTTGGACCAATAAATTATTTACATGCAACGTGGTGCATGGCCACATTAATATCTTGTTTTACTTTTTTTAATTCATCTACCATTATTACCATACTATACATACTACCTAAACAACCTTATTAAACCTACTACAATTTAATAAACACTAGCATAACATAATATGCCTATTAGTACCTACCCAGAAACATTTAAGGACTAGAACAAATTCAACATCTATACCATAATATTGTATTGTATTTATACGAACATGCAAACTATTCAGCTTTATGCTTTAGCTGTAGAGTTTGCTTGTTCGTTCGGATCGAATTGAAAAATTATTAGTGTGTTGAAGAGTCCATTTATCGAAAAAGGCTGGCTATTTATTACACGCTTTTTATTAGCTTCACCTGTATGTTTGTTTGTTTGTATGTCTGTTTGTAACTGACTTCTTTGGGCGCGATTTTGACCCACTTTAAACGGCCAGATTTCGTTCAAACTTTGTAGATTTATTGAGGACCGATGACAATACACTAATTTGATAAAATTATTCCAGTTTTCAATTTGCAAAATATGATTTTTGTTAAAGCGTGTTTTATAGTTTTTTTAAACTATTATATTTTATTTATATTATATAGTCTTTAACCTATACACTACCACTATAACCTAACCACCTATACCAAATAAAATGAAGCATTTAAATCTAATATATAAAATTGTCGTGTCACAGTTTTCGTTGCCATACTCCTCCGAAACGGCTTGACCGATTTTGATGAATTTTTTTGTGCATATGGGGTAGGTTTGAGAATCGGCCAACATCTATTTTTACACGCTTTTTATTAGCTTCACCTGTATGTTTGTATGTTTGTTTGTTTGTTTGTTTGTTTGTAACCGACTTCTTTGGGCGCGATTTTGACCCACTTTAAACGGCCAGATTTCGTTCAAACTTTGTAGATTTATTGAGGACCGATGACAATACACTAATTTGATAAAATTATTCTATTTTTCAATTTGCAAAATATGTTTTCTATTTTTTAGTTCGGTTGTCTATAAAAGCGTGTTTTTTAGTTTTTTTAAACTATTATTATTATTATTCATACACCTAAATGATAAGAGCAAGGCAGAACAACGTTTGCCGGGTGCAGCTAGTCTTATATATAAAATTCTCGTGTCACAGTTTTCGTTGCCATACTCCTCCGAAACGGCTTGACCGATTCCTCTGAAATTTGGTAAGCATATTGGGTAGGTCTGAGAATCGGCTAACATCTATTTTTCATACCACTAAACGATAAGAGTAAGGCAGAACAGCGTTTGCCGGGTGCAGCTAGTACTAACATAACATTACAATACACAGCCTATACACAACAGACAGGAACAGAATCGTAAAAAGAGAAGAGTGAGAGAAAGATAATTAATTGAGAATTTAATTGACCTGTTTATTGAATTAAAAACTAAAATTACGCATGAAGTGAAAATATGTGTATAGAGTTGTTGACATCTATAGTAGGATAGTAAGTGGTTTTCCTTTTAAGAATGTGTTACTCAATAATTTTTACCCGTAAATAAATTATGTGATAATTTTAAGTTATTAAAACTTATTGCCCAATTTGGGGTCTTACTATAAGAATTGAATATCCGAAAATTTGCTTATGGCGGCCAGGAAATCGACCTGTTAATACCGTACTTTAAGCTTTCTTGCTTAATTAAAAATAATGAAATAACTGTTTTCGGTATTTTTTTATTTACAGGATTGAGCGTACTTTCCGTTCAAGTCCAATTAAAAAACTCCACTCTGTATAGTTATAGGTTATTTATACGAACCATAGAAACACATTATATATTATAATGTGCACTTACTTGCGTACATTTTTTATCTTTTTTGATTAACCATAGCACAAGATATTTACCACCATGTCGGGAATGAGTCGTGGTGTTCGGGCCTTTGGACAGATTGTTGCATGCTTCTTGTAAACTGACGTTGGTTGCGTAGCAACTAAATTATGTACACAAACAAGTTTGTCATATTTTGATGATACCGAGATTATCAATTTGTTAATTTTTCATGCTATTATGCAAATGTTGATATAAGGGACATTCCTTTTGTTTTAATAAATGTACAATGGCTTGCAAGGCATCTTTTGAATTGTATCATAATTTCCCTAAGCTAGCTGAAGAAGCCGGATTTGCATTCAGTACACATCGACCACGAGTCCATATAGAGTGGAATAAGATTCGTAAGTTTACATATATGCTTATTTTAAATTGATAGGAAATATCCTTTTATATTATACTGGTGAAATAGAATATTTACAAAATATAACAGTGGACATTTCAAGACAGTATAATTAGATCCAACAGACAATTGTTGTATATATATAGACAGTATAATTAGGTACCTATAAGGCTATAACAAACTTGCGGGTTCCCCTGTGGTAAGGCCCGGTAATAATATCTACGTCGTAATTACTGATCTGTTTATCAAAATTTCCAAGTAACGTTATTTACAGTTGATCTATTATTCATTAAAGTAAGTCTCATCGATATATTTATTTTTAGGTCTTCTTGACATCGAAAGTCTCATTCGAGAGAGAAATTTTGTCTTGATTGAACAACATTTGAATGATGTAAGTAATGTTTAAACTGATTTTGATTCAAATTGATTAAACCACTATGTTAAAAAAAAAACATTGTTAAATAAGTAATTACTAACCGAAAGTTTAATTTGGTAAATAAATTCTTTTAGATCCTAGACTGTGTTTTGGAGTCTGAGTTCGACGTACGGATCTTGGATGTAGGAGTAGTTAAAATATTTCGGCTAGCTCAACTGGCAGTTGAATATCAACAGTTTTGTCGACATTATTTGGATCGTAGTGTTTATGTCCTGCGTGAAGAAGTTACATCACTTGCCCAGGTTTGATACATGCCACTGTAGAATTAAATAAAAAGATCTATCTAGAAATAAAAAGATCTATCTCACGAGATTCGTAACTGGTGTAAAACTTCAATGACACCTGATTTTAATTAGCGCATTATTTCCTGATTGCCTGTTTTATAGTAGTAGTATATAGTAGCGTAATAGGAGACGTCAGTTATCAAACGCGCGCAGTTGTGTACTATGCCGAGAATTTGCTTTTTCCGAACGTGGAATTTACTTTCCGTCAGGTGCAGAGAGCGGGTAAACGTAGCCTCAGCAAGCGGTATGTTTTTGTTGTTTTTAAAATAAGCATACTTGGTGGTACGATCCGAATGCCATTTCAAAATTCGGATTCACTTCGATAGATTACCTACCTATATTCTACCGAATAATAATAATGGAATAATTTTAAGCAATATGTTACGGATCACATTAGTTTCGCAGTTTGCAATGTGCAAATTTAATCAAAATAACTTTTTTATTTATTTTATAATAGGTTCCTATATTATAATCTTGAGAATTATTTTTTACTATAATAACAGTTATGTAAGGAATGCGATTTTTTGATTTCTTAAGAGAAATAGGGAAATTTTTGGTTGCACAATTGATGTTTATTTACAGGAACTAGAAGCGAATAAGCGAAGTTTAAGAGAAAAAGAAGAAGATATAAGACGCTTAAAGAGAAAATCTAAACATGTAATTCGCACTCCAGTACCATACGGCAATGAGAATATAGCTACTATGATTCTAAATACATTAAAAAACCAAAGCGATATATTTCATACTGCCCCTCATTTAGATACCTTGCAGCAAAACAAATGCAATATCTGTGATAAAGTGTTTTTAAACCAACTTTATTTAAAAAGTCACATATCAAGACGGCATCCGAACGTAACAGAAATTCCACAGAAAGACGTTCCAAGTCAGGAAAACTTATCGCAAATAAACTCAAATGATAATAGCAAAGTACTAAACGAGATTGAGTATTTAAAAAACAAATTGAAAGAAATGGAAAACCTTATTTCAGAAAAATGTAATAATAACGCAGAATTAGAAAAAACAAATTCGTATGACGAGAAAAAACAAGACAATCCTGTAAAAGAAATGAAAGATGCAGAAGTTCTTACACAAAGCCAAGAATTAGAGACGGTAAAAATCGAAGAATGGAAAAAACTAGAATTTGATAAATATAATCAAGAATTAAATTTGTTAAGAACACAATTATTGCAAATTATTGATGCTAACAAAGAAAATAAAAATAGTCATCAACTAGAGAGTGATAACACACATTTAAAAAACTTACAAGCGACTATTAAACAGCAAGCGGAGGAGTTATTAACTTTAAAGCAGGAACTAAATAATTCGGTAAATATGCGTCATTTTCTTATTCAACAGTAAAATAAGTTTTATAGTAACTCTTTCTGGTCCACATCATAGCCTACCTTTCCTACATCAACATAATATCTTTAATGGTTTATTGTGCTATTTTACATTAGACAAAATGTTTTATTCGTAGTTAGGTCTGATACATTTTATATTATGAAATGAATTTTTGAGATCCTCTTTCAGAAATCACTAAAAGAAAATAGGGAAGCTGAGAGGAAAAAAGAAATAGAAACTCAAATAGCAGAATGGGCGAAAAAAGTGGAATTACAATCTTCGGAATGTAGGTCGTTGTTACAAAAATTAAATGAAATGGCTAAAGATGTTCAAGAATATAGAGCAATTGCAAATTCAGAAAGAGATAAAGCGGAAAAATTACAACAATTACTAAATCAACAATTTAGGGTAATGAAACAGGATAAAAAAGTTGAAACAATAAAACCTGTAAGTAGAAATGAACTATTAATAAACTATTACTTATATTTATTTATTCGTAGTGTCGTATTATTAAAAAAACACAAAATTTTATATTTAAGATTAATCCATACTAACAAGTATGTAGTGGTGTAAAGATCCCATGCAGATTCGGCTATTGATCCCCTACTGACCAAGTGGAGGTTGGAAGATAGCGTTGAACTTTAAATTCTTGACACGCCGATTTTCTCCCGAAGTTTTCCTTCACCGTTTCGAGTAATAGTGGTGTGGATAATGTTATGCACATTATTACTATTATATTATATATAGATATCACATATATTGAAAAATCAATTTTCTTTTTGGGTCCAGTCTTGAAATACTAACATTTCAATTTTCGTACGAAATCCCCACCAGTGAGCCACCACTATTGTGCCATTTATATTATAAAAACATGTGTGTATGTGATATTTAATATTGCTTGTGTCATTTAAGGTATCCATTACTAAAAATAGTAATATACAAAATAAAAAGGGTAATTCGGATAAAGGTTATCCTACAGCGGATCGAGTGACACTTGAAAAATTGCAGAAAAAGGCTCAAGAATTACTTTCTTTGGAACATACGAGTACATCTGATCGATCAACAGCTAGTGAAGAAAGCAACAAAATAGTTGATAAAAAGACTAATACAATTGTGGGTGCAAAAAATAAAGATGTTTCAAGCTTTGATAATTCCGAAAAACAACTCGAGTATAAAATCGCACTAAATAAAAATATCCCATTGGAAGACAAACAGCAATCGCAAAAAGCTATTAAGGGTTTCATAAATAAAAAAGGAAAGAAAAAGTTTAAATCTTCCTCAAAAAAACAGAATGGACCAGTTACATTACCAGTCAGGTAAGGTGGTCGCATAAATTAAGTACTTAGGTTTAATTTTTTTTATGTCATATATGTCATACTCATAGGTACTCGGAACACTTATCCATTGACATACTATATAATATTAATTATGCAATATTTTAAGAAGTGAGGATCAAATCAATTGACTAGGAACTAAACTATGCCAAAGTGTCATGTATATCAAACAAATAATATAAAATGACTTTTTAAATTTACAGCCCTGTAAAAGTTGTAAGAGCAAAAATTACTGAAGAAGTTAATCAACGTTTAGTGAAACTGGGAGTCGACCCTTTGACAAATAGATTAGCGAAGACTGCTTTTCATAAGCAACGATATTCATTGCAAAAACTCCAGGAAGTAAAAATCAAGGTTTGAATAAACAAATTATACATATACAAAATATATTTTTTGAAAAATTAATTAGCTAGTAATTAAATAATTTTTTTCACATGTTAATGGCAGGGGTATTGTGAATCGTTGTTTCATTGTCTAACTCATAGATCCATTTATAATTTACAGAAATATCCTTCAAGGGAAAAAATTTACCATTCAATACAAGCTCATTTAGATGCAAATACTTCAAGTATGATGCGAGTACGTGCTGGGAAAAGTGAAAAAATTGACGATTCTCCAACTAAAACCACTAAAATATTCAGTTTAACTTCAGTCCTATCTAATGTGAAAACAAAGGCATTGTCTTTAGTAAAATCAACGGAAAAAACAAAAAAATATGATACAAATAACCAATTTAAAAGTGCGTTATTAGAAAACTCACCGGCCTCAGCGCGATCTAGTGTTATAAATTCAAAAGAAATAACGCCTACACCATCGCCCAATCGCGGAAGTCAAAAAAAAGAAACAAAAAATCGCCGATCGAAGAAAGAAGCGTCTTCCAAGAAGCATGTATTACAAAATCAAACAGAATCTTCAAACGAATCGGAATCGGGTATTGATAATAGAAGAACTATATCAGATCCTGAATTAGAATCCATTGACGATATCGTTAAATCGCCGGTTCGTAAACCGAATGATTCAAATTTTAAACGTATATCAAAAGATTATAATATAAGCGATAACTCAGCTTATGAATTAAAAAATAGTAAAATAACCAAAAATATACAATTTAAAGATTCAGGAGACAACAGCAGTGACGATATTGAATCTCTCGTTGAAACGTCACCAAGAAAAGCTTTCTCTGAAGAAAATATCAGCCCAAAACAAACTAAAAGTGTTTTGAAAAATGCGTCTTCGACATCTTCATTGAACAAGAAAAAGGTGCTGTTTGATATGGACGCAATTCAAATGAAATCTGTGAGTGCTACTCCCTCCCAAAGCTTAGCTGAAAAAAGTGACGGGAATGAGAATTACTCATTAGGTATCATAAATTTAGATACAGAAGAATGGGATCCATCAAGGTAATATATTAAAACATATATTATTTCGTCATCTATGACAACATCATCACTACATAGTATAAAACAAAGTCGCTTTCTCTGTCCCTATGTCCCTATGTTTAAGTCTTTAAAATTACGCAAAGGATTTTGATGGGGTTTTTTAATAGATAGAGTGATTCAAGAGAAAGGTTTATATGTATAATAACATTCATTAAACTACTACGAATTAACGCGTGCGAAGCCGCGGGCAAACCTAGTTCAAAATAAACCGTCAAGTTTATGTCGGGTATCGTGCTGCGTAGAAATCGTTCTTGAGCGACAGACAGACGGACATGGCTAAACCTAAGGGTTCCTCGTTGACTAGAGAACCCTAACAAAAAAGAAACGAGTTTTGAGTTTTGCTTTTGAAATGATATATACAATGCCCCTTAAGCTAATCGGTGTAAATTATTTACGATATTCGTTTTCAAATGTGATATAAAAGTGTAATGTCTATTGCACTATTATAAATGATTTGTGTTGTTCTATATTACAGCATAGAAAATGAGCATCCAAAAAAATCAACAATTCAAGTTAACACTCGCACAAGTCCAAAGATAGCTGAACTGAAACAAGCTATAGAATCGCAGATGTCAAGAAGGATTCAAACACCCAGTACGACTTTAGCAGGCAGTGTCAACCTGCTACCAACTCCAATGGTGCGAACAAGCTTGGGTGGTAGTAATACAAGCCTAGGTAGTTCAATATTAGACGAAAGTGAAAACCAAATAGCTGGTACTAATAATCAACGTCAGCCAATCATAGTCAAACAAAATATAAATAAAAATGTAAGAAAACAAGAAAACGATGATAGTGAAATAGACTTTTCTGAATTTTTACCAGACGATAAAAGTGACAATAAATTTTAGATAGTTATATTATTAAGTAAATACCTTCTATAAACTTAAATATACTATTGTTACGTTAGTATTTTAATAAGTACGAATAAATAAAATTGTGATTGATTATATATCATAACATTATTATAGTCTGAGGCATAGGTACATGGAAATTAATATTTAATAGCTAAAATGGTAAGCTTAATGTTTGTTTTTGTCTCGGAGTGATTTTTTAATAAAATTTCTAAAATATAAATAGCATTTTCATTAGCATTACGAAATTTTTAAAGGTTCTCATTGTATATGTATGTTTTAATCGAGTTCTAGAAATCGTTTAAGATTACATTGATATAGATGATACAAGATGACGCAGAATCTATCATATTCTTAGTTGAATCACAAAGTATCACTTAATATAACATATACATTTTCAAATCAAATTTTTATGTGTAACCTTTTTTTGTCACACTCTTGTGTTTTATATTCTATGATCGCAATCATGAACGTATTAAGATATTTTACATATATACTACAATTTCATCTCAACTTCTTTTATGTATACACCTACTAATGTAATTTAATTATGAAACGATTAATTTAAGTTTGCACCTTTGCCTTGGACTTCTTTCGTGGCGCGTAATCCACGTAATTTCATACGAATTTACTCTGTGGTAGTCAAGTCAGAGTCAAGTGTCAAGCTCGTTTCAAGTACAAGTGTCATAATAATAATAATTGAAACTGTCAATTTTGTAGCTTACTAAACAAATTACTTAAACTTGAAAGCTATGGTTGAATCATACATAAAGTTTTAAAATATATTACTTTTGGTTTTGTTTTACTGTATCATTTCAAATTGACGTTTGTATTGTGATCTACCAAAAGTGTAAAAAGTGATTTGGTTTAGAAAACTATTTAGATATACATATTTCAAATGGATGCAGAAGAAATAGATTTAAGCGACGAAGAGGAAGAGATAACGGCTGAAACTGTTTTAAAAACATTACAAAGTAGTTGGCAAAACGAACGACTTTCTCCTGAAATACTCCCGCATCGAAATGATATGGTGGAATGTATGTTAGGTCAAATACAGCACATGGAACGTAATATAAACAAACTACCAAAAACAGACCTTCGTGCTTCCATTCACAAAATGGAATTGAATCGGATAAAGTATATTATATGCAATTACCTCAAAACTAGGTTAGATAAAATAGAAAAGTACTGTATCACAATTGTAAATGAAGAGAAGCAAAGAATTGAGTCTGGGACCAATTACTTGACAACATCCGAATATAGATATGCTCAAGAATATTTACTCAACATGGAACAGCATTTAAAACAAACTGTTCTTAATAGTGTACCAAGTAATATGCAAACTTTTGAAACAAATAAAATGGCTATAATGCCAAATTTACAATCGCATGTATTTTTGAAAGCAAATGAAACTGTAAATGGCATAGTTTTAGAAGATTTATTTGGTGATCAAGATGAAGAAATTGATTTAGAGGGTATGTTTCATTGATAACAATATCATCTAGTTTTTAACAAATGGTTTAATTAACTATTATTACTGGATTGTTACAAGTAAATAAACATATGAAATTTATTATATCATTAATTCAAACCATTCTTATTTCAGAGGGTTCGCAACATATTTTGCAGTACAAATTTATTGCCGATTTAGTAAAAAATGGAAAAGTCCAATTAGTTTGATGGAGTTTTCATTGAATATAGAAGAAAACCTCAGATTTATTAAAAAACCTAATTGTGATAGGGATTCCCTTTTATACTAAAAAAATTATATATAACTATAACCTTAATCAGATTTCAGTGAAAGTTAAAGGATATATTATTATGATATATTAGATTTTTTCATGTAAAAAGTAGAGATTTTTATATCACTTTGATAAAAATTAATCAACAAATCTTTAGTGTATAACATTTTCTATATGGAGTTTTGAATGTGAAAGTCCCAAAATAAAATATGAAATGAATGCAAAGCTTGTTATTATAATAATGTTTATATGTTGAATAAAAAAATTACATACAGTGCATTAGATTAAAAATAAAAGTTCAAGTTTTACAGATTTAAATGTATTTTATTTTAACATATTTTTTGTTACTCCTTATTGAATAAATCTATCTCATAGCACAGTAGTCTTTTATAAAATAAATAAGTACTTAACTTTGAATCATAATGAGGCACAATGACGTCTCAATTAGGATACCTTAATACATAAAAAGATATATTGGCAGTTTAATAGAACTTGCAAACATTTAGCTATAATTAGGAAGAGTATATAACAGTAGTCTTAAAACTACCAAAGTTTCTTTAGCAAATGTACATACATACTACATTATATCTAATTGAAATATTGTGACTAAGTAAAATATCTTGGTCCTTGAAGCATAAAATAGCTCTAAAGTTTGTACTTACATTAAGATTACTTAATTTACGACATATCACTTTAATTTTAAAAATAAAGCTTACATGCTTGTTACTTTACACAAAATATAATCTCAAAAATAAAATTGACTTTAAGTCTCGTTTTAGTACCCAGTATGAGTTATCACTATTTATCTTAAGTAGCTTTATGTTTATTGAGGACTGCAAATATGAGGATAAAAAAAGATATTTTTTGCTTTTAAGCTCTACTATAATTGGTTGCATGTGCATTGGTAAAGTAACACTGGATTTGAGATTTATATGGGATAAGGAATAGTGAAGGATGTGAGTGTCTGAACTGGAGAGTATCAATTGTGGTAAGATATCGCAAAATAATAAATATTGATAAGATTTTTTAAACTCTTATGTTTGCTGATCATCCGCGTCGACATATTTAATGTGTTGTAAGTACGCATTATGTGCAACCTCACGCAGACTGTTTTCTGAGGCCGCCCCGAGTTGTTTCACCATTTTAGTAAAATATCCATCTTCTTTCTGTAGCAAGTCGTGTGGATGGCCACATTCCACTATTTGCCCTGCTTCCATGACCTGTTTAATATTTATGCAGTAATTATTGGATTACAATGAATACAAAATAGACATATTTTAATTGAAGATAGTATCAATGTCTTGCATAAAGTTGAAGTAATCTGTTTCAATGTTAATTATTAAGAGTTTATAAATATTAAGCAAATTTTTCAGACATAGAATTACAAAAACCTCAAATTTAAAATAAAATGTTATTATATGTTACATATTATAAGTACGAACTAAAATTCATTCATTATAAACTTACAACGACACGGTCGGAGTCTGCGACTGTGTGCAATCGATGAGCGACGGTAACCACGGTACAGTCGCGGAAATGCTTACGTATTGATTTCTGAATCAATGCATCAGTACTGTGAAAAATGAGTGTCA
Organism: Zerene cesonia; assembly: GCF_012273895.1. Classification (NCBI taxonomy): domain Eukaryota; kingdom Metazoa; phylum Arthropoda; class Insecta; order Lepidoptera; family Pieridae; genus Zerene; species Zerene cesonia. The sequence continues at coordinate 6,728,265 of NC_052112.1, read as the reverse complement.
GTTATTAGTTTGCATCAAAATAAGTGGATAATTGGGTTTGATTTAATGTATGCGATAATGATTATTGTTTATTTATTTCATGCCTATAGAGTGAGAGCCCAGTCCACTTTTCTTTTTTTTCTGGAAGAAGGGAAAATGTCCACACTTTATCTTTCAGGAAATAAGGATGATCTTGCGGCAATGGGCTCTTTAAGTGAAGTCCCGTGTCCCCAACTGGGGTATGGGGCAGATGATATACATTTGTTTTACTGATCGATTTTCTTTCTGGACAAGTCCTGCCAGACCGCGACATTTTTTTTGTGCGACCCGGGAATCGAACCCAGGACCCCTCGGTTCTAAGCTTACGCGTTAACCACTGTACCAGTCTATACCGGAGGCAATCAATGGGCTCTTAGATCATTAAAAAAGTAATATTTTTTTTTCTTGATATTGAAAGCTTTATTTGTAGACAGATATTCAAAATTTTGCATTCAAATAAAAACATCTTTTGGAATACTAACTTGTGTGTTTAGTCTTTACTCTTAATACTGGAAAAATAAATATATAGATCCACTTTTGTCGAAGGCAAAACAAAGGACCTGATATGAAAAGAGTCATAATGAGTTGTGACAACAGACAATCACGACATTGCAAAGTTTAAACGTTTTCGGCTTTGACTACGAGATCAAAGGCTTTGTACTAATGTATGCATTCCCTTGTACTGTGGCAACTGGTAATACTCACTTGGGATCAACATTAGCTGTGGCCTCGTCGAGCACCATGAGCTTGTTGTTGGCGAGCGCGGCGCGCGCGAGGCACAGCAGCTGGCGCTGGCCCGCGCTGAAGTTCGACCCGCCCGCCTCCACAGCCGACGTTAGTGACGTCACACTTTGCTTTAGCTCCACCTGATTTTATTATTCATTAAATATTATGTCATTTTATTTTTACACCCCGTATTCATGCTCATGACCGCCTCCTTGGTACAGTGGTTAACGCGTGAGCGTAGAACCGAGGGGTCCTGGGTTCAATTCCCGGTGGGGACGCACAAAAAAAAATGTCTCGGTCTGGCAGGACACAGAAGGCTGATCACCTACTTGTCCGTAAAGAAAATCGATCAGTGAAACAGATGTACATCATCTGCCCCATACCCCACTAGGGGACACGGGACTTCACTTACTTATTCATGCTCAACTAGTGGAGGCCATTAACCCGATGTGTTATTTCCAAAAATAGGTATATTTTTGTGTTGCTTTTAGATTTCATGATATAACATAATTATTAATAGCACAATAATATTCTAATTGCTTTATAAATCTTGAAGACAGTACGAATATCTCGTGTAAATAAAAAGTGATTGTGGTTGTTATTGCTTTTCTTATTATTATTAATTTACAATACAATTTCCATACAATGAAACTGTTTTACAATGAATTGAATAGCTAGACATACTTGTTCCAAGGCTTTCCAGATATCAGCATCTGTGTATTTGTCGAAAGGATCCAAGTTATAGCGCAAACTGGCTGAAAACAGGACTGGTTCTTGTGGGATAATCGAAATTTTTGAACGTAGTTGCTGAAAAAGAAAAATAGGAAAACATAGAGTAACAAATAACAATTAAAATATAGGGAAATTATATAAAAACAAGCGTAATGAAACCAAATTCCTGAAGTATTATCCAAATATATAAGTAGTATCAAATATGCTGTACATTTAAATAACATCAAGGGCATTTTCCGTTTTCAGAATTAACAGTAGAAGTAGCTTTTGTAGTTTAACTCGTTTATCATATAGAACTAGCTTTGCGCCTGCGGACACACTCGATTCCACTTCACGTTGTAGATTGACAATCCTACATATTTCCACCTCCAATTTCCGACGCAGAAATCTCAATCAAGAAAACAAATAAAAAAGTGTCCCTTATCAGGATTTAGTTTAATTCACTTTACAAGTACCTTCAAAGCAATGTCCCCAGTGTCTAAATCGTCGATAAAGATGTGCCCATCGATAGGAGCGAGGCGGAACAGAGCCGCTATGAGTGACGACTTGCCTGCTCCGGTGCGTCCAACTACTCCCACCTGAAATATTTATTTTATCATAATATGTACACTACTTAAAATAAATTATATAAATATAATATTATTTTGTACGAGTTTGAGTACCTTCATTTTTATTGCTAGTGCTTTTTTATTATAATAGACGTTATCTACCTTTGATGGATTGGTGAAAAACTATTACCTATCATTATAAATTAATAAATGGTATTTATTATACATGTATAAATATATATGTATGTATTAGTGTAATATTATATATATATAGTATTATATATTCTTATTATATGTATATATGTGTAAAGTATATAAGTATTTTGTCTATTTATTAATATTATATAATTTAATTTGCTCAGTTGCTTACACCTCCAAAAGTATTTTTCTTCCAGCATTTCCATTATCACAGGTTGTCTGGTAGAGATCACTCGTTAGTGATAAGACCGCCCTTTGTACAATATTTCTTTATGCTGTTTTTCTCTGTTACTTTTATTTTGGTGTACAATAAAGAATTTATTATTATTATAATAGAATTCAAATTGAAAAATTTGCATACAGTTTACCCACAAACTATATTGTTACTGCTGGTTGCAAGTAAAGATGTCAGTGTTTCTACACGGCAAAAACACAGGAATTATGTATAAAATAAAAAATATATACATATTTTTTTTTGTTTCAAAAATTTTACATACCTTCCATCCACTCTCAATAACGCTATTTAAATTCTTAAGTACTGGTTCGCTTTCCGAGTCATATCTTAAATAGAGATCCTTAAATACGAGTTTAGCTCGTTGCGGCCATTCCTTTGGCGGGGAAATCCCCTCTAACTTTTCCAGCGGCAGTTTCGTGTATTGTATGATTCGCTCCACGCTTATCATCTGTGATATAGCCTCAGTAGTTTGCTTAATGCCGTGTTGCATCATGTTTACGAGAATTAAACCTTGACTGAGAGCCAGACCAACATTTCCAGATTTTGTCGTTTCTGAAATAATATACAACATTTTTTAACTATAGAATCCCTTTAATAATTTCTCAAACATCTTTAATCTACAGCATATTTAAAACACAAAATATTATTTTCAAACGACTTCAAAAAAGTGGGAGCAATTCCAGTGGAGGAAGGTTTTTGTTACGTTATAACTGTGTGATTGATTTTTATGTAATTTTTTTATTAGAAATGTGGTGCCTCCCATGTCTTGTCCTGACAATTTGTAGGCGGTCAAGATTTTTGTTGAAAATAATTATTTTTTAAGGAATTAAAATTTCTTGATTCTTACCGTCACCGCATAGGAGGAAAGTATAGGCAACAACGACCACATACGTAGCAGATATCAAACTCAAATATATCGCGAAAGTTGTATTGGTGATAAGTGATAAGTACCTGTAAAATATAAATGAATAAATACTTGTTTCTTAATAAAATCATTAAGAAATTTCATTTTACGCGTGAAATGTCATGTGACAAAAACTCATAGTCAGATTATATTTTTATTTGTTTCTGTAAGAATAGTTCTGAATTTTGTCACGCGCCAAAATACCTTGGTAGAACTATTCTTTTCAATGTTTATTTGGCATTTCATCTGACAAACAAGCTGAACAGAACATATGAAATAATATTTATACAGTAATTGAAAAACCGGCCAAAGGTATAATAAAGTACGTACCAAGACGCAGTATGGACGTCTTGTTTGTCATCAAACTGTATGCGCAGCAGCTCCTGCGCGCCGCACGCTCGCACCGTGGGGAGCCCCGCCATGCTCGCCGACACGTGCGAAAACACGGGGCTGCGGGTCACACCCTCCACCCTGTTGGCAGTTTTGTTTTTATCCGAACGTTTACTTTTATCTCGCTAAATTTGTACTAGTTTTGTTTAGTTTTGGTAATGAATGCGGAGCGTCATAACAGAGTAGGAACATAGTTAGTGTATTAAGGACAATTTTAATATTTACTTCCGGTTTAGAAAGCAGTTTCTACAGAGAAGAGCCAACAAAAACCTATGTAGATCGTCTCTTAAAATCATACGTAAATGTTACACTAGCTGTGACCCGCGGTTGAAACCGCGTAAGCGTGCTGCGTAACCGTATCCCGTAGGAATATCGGTATAAAAAGTGCCTATGTGTTATTTCAGTTGTCCAGCTATCTACGAAGCAAAATAGTATTATTATTCACCAGAAATTTCCAGTCAGGAAAAAAAAACACGAATAAAACACGAATATGACATTTTCTAAAAAAAATTCCTAGCTAGATCGATTTATCGCCCCCGAAACCCCCTGTATACATGAAAATCGTTGGAGCCGATTCCGAGATTCCAATTATATGTATATATATATATATATATATACAAGAATTGCTCGTTTAAAGGAATAAGATGTAAATTCTACATAGGTAATATGTATATCAACAGAGCAAAGCCCTAGGCATGGGGATTCTTAAGTGATAACATTCTATGGATTTTCTTTTTATCTTCGATATAAAGTCAATTATGCCATAGTAGGCTCTACTAAATAATAAATTTTTAAAATAGATTTTTAATTTATTATTAAGGGCAATTCTATTGTAAAAGCGTTTCCTTGTTCCATAAATGAATTTTTACTTTAGAAAGCCGGAAAGCAGGTACATATTTCAATTTTATTTCTTTTCCTTGTGACATATACCGCTAACTCTTGTGTGTCAACAATAATTATTTTGTTTGTTTATGTTATAGGGCAACAGAGCTGGAAGAAATGGATTGGGTAGGGTATGAGTATAATGATGAAATACGTTACAAAAATTAACTTCTTACACTCCACGCAAAAAAATGCTTACAAAAAATATTAAATGCGATTCGGCACATAGATAACCTCATTATCTATTTGCAAAATAGTAATAACATAAATATTGAATATTAATGCCATCTTTGTGTCTCGTTATCTATACATGACCCAGATTAACAATTAAATGTATACATTCTCTTTTCACATTATGGTTTTCCGAGGAAATCACCGTGGTACGATTTATGATAACTAGATATATAAGGTTTCTAATTAATCTATTATATTTCGATTACATTATTAATTAATTCAAAACGATTTTATAAAACATAACTCACAATTTATCACATTCCCGGTAATTCGTAATTATTCTAATGCATGGATACTGCATTTTAATGCCATATTTTTTAACGTTTTCGTAGGTACTTAACAACTTATAAAGCAGTTAATTACTTCAAACGATTATTTATTGTAATTAAAATCATATTATTAAGCCGTTTGTTTCGTCTTTAATAATCATCAGACCCGGTCGTAAAATGCGCTAAGTGCAAACTGTAAATATTTAAATTTCACTCGTATATTTTATAGCGATAAGAAGGCTTTAGCTCTAACGTTTTTATGCGGACAAAGATCTCGCTATAATCATAAGTACACAATATATGGGATTATTCACAAACTAGAACGTTATTGCTAGTTTGCACCGGGCCAAATGAGCACATACCATATTTGCATTCTCCTAAATAAATTTCACTTACCTCTTAACAGCTTGCGCTGTAGCGAGATATACGAGTGTCCATAAGTACATTAAAACACCGCAGACCATGGTTGTTAACAACATGTACGGACTTACAATTGCCACCATAATAATTATACCCGCCATCACCATGAATACCTGCAAAATTATAATTTTTTATAACCTTGATATCTCATACCTAGAATAATAACCTTAACAAATTTTTTTATTCATAATATGTAAGTCTGTGTATTTGATCGTTTATTCTTTTGCATTGAGATAAATTGAATTTAACTAATATTTGGAGAACAAAAATCTTATAACTATTTAATCACTCACTTGTATGCTGTCTAAGAACATTTTAGGCATCGTTTCATCCACCACGCCCATATCCTTCGAGAATCGATTGAGGATACGACCCGATGGGTTTGTGTCGAAGAAACGCATCGTGGCAGCAAGTATGTTACTGAACATCTTATTGTGAAGCCTTATCGAGCTTCGCATGCAAACGAACAGGAAAACTAGTGATCTGAAATTAGAATTTTAATGTAATAACAATAGGAAATAAACATTACGTAAGTTTTAGTTATTAATAGGATGCAATATATATAATTAGGGACCGGTGTTTCATCATTCGCACTTGTATTTGTCTAGACTTGTCCAAAGCATAATATATATTTAGACATGTTGCACCTATCGCGTAAGCACGTATTTCCCTACCTTATATGTTAGCTACCAAAAGTATGTATTTCTCTAAATTATATGATATTCTAGCAGGTACATAAGCTGTTTAAAGGTATATTATAAGCTATACCGCTCGCAAATTTGGTATGCCATGTGTTTAATATCTTGTGCGTTTCTTTTTTAAGAAAAATAAATTTTCTGCCTTTTAAACATATTTAAGTGAATATATTTTACTTTTCGCTTATAAGTAGCACAAGGTCAAGACAAAGTCACGTTGTTGACATTGATTTGACTTAGATACAAAAATAACAATCTTTAAAAATAAGTGTCATCGATAGCTGCGATATTAGAATAGGTAAAGACTTTTGGAAAATAATAAGAAACGAAGAGATATATAATGATTATTCAATTTAAACTTAACAGTCTACGAATAGTAGTAATAGTATAGAATACTAACCTAACCCAACAAATTCGAATTAACGTGGGAAATATAATAGGTTATTATATTTTTTTTATACCTTCGGTCACATTATTGTAGTTTTAGTAAGAAGCTGTAATAATTTCTGAAAAACTAAAATAGATGGACTATTTTAGTCTTTTCAAGCCACCAAGGAGATGGTGTAGCTTCCCATTATTGAAAGAATTATTCAAATCGGTTCAGCACTTTCAGAGCCTGTTCAGTGCAAACGCACAAATTATTAAATCGTTCCCGTTTATAATATTGGTGCAGTAATATTAATAAAAACCTGATGATTGAAATGAGTATAATATTCATGGTAAAAAAACACGCTTTAATAATAATAGGTATTAAGTATACTGTCTCACTTGACCACATAAAAAATACATAAGAAAATAATTTAAGCCCGGTGATCCTTATCTGAATAATATCTTTATAGATAAAGTCATGAAATTATTCTATAATCACCGATACTTTTATGCACCAAGTTTGAAATTAATCTGTCCGTTTAAAGTGCGTCAAAATCAAGCCTTATGGATTCGGTTATATCGCACTAATATAATAAATGTAAAAATTGTTTGTTTGGATGTTTGTCCTTCAATCACGCTGAAACTTCCGAACGAATTTTGATGAAATTTGATATACAGTCAATGCATGAGCTGACTTGGGTGACAGGATATTTTTTTATTCCCCTTAAATTCTTTGGTATACAACAGGAATAGTAGTCACTAAATCATTTATAAATGTCCTAATTCCATGCGGGTAAAGCTGCCGGCGGAAGTTAGTACAGATATACATAAACATTCAAACATACAGGTGAAGTTGATATAAGGGTGATGAAAAGCAGTTATTAGTTTAATAAAACTAACACCACAAAACATTTATCCCGTGCATTAAGCGTTAATGCGTTATATTTGCATGCGCTTTAGATAAAAGCGTGTAGGTATATTTCACTGTTTATTCTACATATTAATTACTACTTATGTATTTTATGATATAATGAGTAGCAAGATATTTGATAATAAAAAAATTATAAATGTCTGCGGTGTAACGGAATGCGCAGAAGTCATATAATATTAGGGGAGATGTTTCAATTACCGATTTTCATTAGGGTATATAAAGCCAATAACATTCCTCAGGCAAGATCGAGTTATTATCACCGAAAATAGATCCCAGGTACGTATTATTTTTTTTTTTTTTTATGTGGGCGTCGACCACGGTTCGGTACGAATTGGATCAACTCGCATCGTACATCTACCGGGAGTGTAGCCCCCATAGAGCATCGGCCTCGAATGTATGACTGTTACAGTGTTTGTAGCCAGTTGGGGGGCCTTAATTAATATTTTCCTTATCCTTAAACCCTTAAAAGAAAGGCAACGCATTTTCTCTTATATGTTCATGGGCGGCGATGATCGCTTATCATCGGGCGAACCCCAAGAGATTTTTTGAATAACCAATTAAAAATTTTAAAAAATCTGTTCCATGCTTGCCTAAAACAAAGGTAATCAAACAAATCCCGCCTTCGGTTTAATTTTGTTGATGTTTGTGTTACTAAATATAAGGCTTCCGTCCGCGACTGAGCGCGTAAATATGTACCATCGATATACAACATACATTAAACATATACACATACCTACAGAACAAAAAATTTCTACAATGTCTTGTTGAGTTCTTTTCACATTTATTAAAAAATAAAGCAGTTTTTGTATTTTGCATATAGACGAAGGCTAATTTACGACGCTCACGTTTCATATAAACGTATTACAATTTATTACTAAAAAACAATTGTACAAATATTTAAAGAGACAATAACCGATAGACCCAAATATGTTTCTTTATTTTTAAAGCAAATGGCTAACACCGATGGCTAATTATCTAATTTTAGAATGTAGAACAAAGTTATTTTTATAATTGATGATTTAATAGCTATTTACCATACTAGTACTAATGTTATAAGACAATTAATATCAAATTAGACATAGAGTACAATTTAAGAACATATACATAGTCTTTAGACGGTTACTAACCTTCCCGTCGTAAACAAAATACAGCCTGCAATTGCAGCTCCCCACACGTAAATATAAAATGAATGGTCGAAGGGTTGTTCGTGTGAGGTTATGTTCTGGATTGTGATGGCTGTCCTCATCATTGTACCGATGACCGTGAGGTTTGGGTTGATTGTAGTCGGAGATTCAGTTGTTATGGGAGGTGATGCTTCTGTTGACACATTCAGTACTGACAGAGTATCGTTAACGTCTGTGCCGTTTGAAATATCCGAAAAGTTTGCTAATGAATATTTTTCAATTTTATGCGTCGCTTCTACATCATTCATCCTGCAAAAAAAAAAATTACACTTAGAGAAGCATGTTATTAAACAACCGGTGTGTGCTTTTCAAATAATTTCCCATAACACAATATGGTAAAGTAAATATAATTATGAACCGTGCATTTTCACTTAAGTTTTTCATGAATTAAATCAGAACGATTTTTAAATAATTTTCTATATTCAAAGATTTCTTAAAAATTGTAACGACAACCTATAAAAAATAATGTTATTAGTGAAAATTTGAGCTGCTAATATAAGTGAAATTAATCAATTACCAATGAGTAAGCCAAAGATCACCAGCTGATGTTACAAGTTGTGCGAGGAGAATGAAAAACACTGTAAAGAACAGAAGTGACCAGCTTCCGCCGGCGTGGAAGTACTTCCTGTAGATGGAAGTAGGCACGCGACCTGTGAGTGACAAACATAGACGACTGTTAACGTCAGAACACTTCTTTTTGATCAACCAAAACAAAAAGTTATATGGCCCCAGCTCACGACTCATTCATAATTTTTTAAATTACGGATACGGACAATACGACAGATGTAAGTGAAATCACTGCTTAGTCTTCTTTTTAGAATTCTATAGCCAATTATATCGGACTAATGTGGGACTACAATATTTCATATAACGTATGTAATATGTAAACTGGGTTTGTTTACATAAAAAGTATTTCCGCAGGGTACATGTATACCTAACACATGCCTAACGCACGGGAACGAATTATATTTTTCTGCTCTACCATTACAGTTTTCGCATAGTTATAAATATCATTAAGTATTTTTTCGTGTTTTTAAGTTCATATTAAAAGTTTTTTTTTTTTTTGGAGAGCCTCCTCTATAAACTCGCAATTCAATATGTTTCATTTTTTTTTAATAGAACAACGTTTTAATTTTAAATAAATTTTCGTTATCAATGATCTATTATTATTTATATAGAGTTGTAGTATTTTCAAAATAACTTTATATATTGAAAATACATAAATTTACATGATGTCATTTTCACAAATTCGCTTAGTAGACATACTACTACTATAACGACGTAGTCGCGAGCACGGCTTATAGTGGATATGGTTATAATTTTTTTATTTATTCATAACCGTCACAACTAACCAAACCTGAAACTTCTAAGGACCTTGAACGCTGACGCGTTATACACTGTAACCTGTATCAAGGAGACAAAAGGTCACAAAATTTTATTCAATTTAAATTGTACAATAATTTTTAATCTTGCAGACTGATGATGATACAGCAGTGTTAGAGTTACGGCCGCTCTAACATATTTTACAATTTCATGCATTGATTCCATAAATGATTATACTAGGTTTTACGATTCCGGTATTAGAAATATGATGCTTCCTTTTATTACTAGTTACGCCCGCTACTCCATTCACGTGAGGTCATGACATAAGTACGATAGAAGAAGCCTATTTCTTGTCCTATAATGACAAGCAATATTTTTTTAGCGGAAATTCAACTAATCGGTCAAATAGATAAGAATGACGGACGGATATTTTTATAGTTTTAAGATGTTTGTCATTTAGTACTTTTAGTACATTGTGTAAATAATCATAAGTACCTATTAAGGAAATACAATTAATGTGAATCGTTGTCAAATGATAGAAATACAAGTAAAGATACTCTGCTGATATTGTGTATACCTAGTCTTGCCATAAATATTGTAATAAAGAAAAAAGAAAATTGTTAACTGCAAATAACATTTATTA
>NC_052112.1:6701461-6716564 GCF_012273895.1 Zerene cesonia | reverse complement strand
ACAGATTCGAAATTCAAATGTAATATTTTTTTATAATTAAGTGTAACAGTATTTATGGCCAGACTAAGTATAATGTGCATAAACATGAAATATTTCGTCATCAAAATATTAACAATCATTGATTAATGTTAATGTTTTATATGTATATTATGCGTATTTTAAAATATCGTCTTATTGTGAAAATATATGATCGAATGAAGAGAACTTGATTTAATACGATGAATCAGCAAAATCGCTAATGTTTTACAAAGTCATGCCTTACTGCCGAGTGTTCAATGTACTGATTTTATCAATTACATAAGTTGGTATATGATGGAATATTTAGTAAAATACCAGCTCGACTTTTATCAGCACTCGATTGACTTGATTTATTATAAGCACGTGCCTATTCGCTATTTATCAGTTCACTGTTTGGAATAATTAACATGATAGTAAAATATAGGCTAATATCACATATATACTGACAACAAAAGTCATAATAATTTAACATTTTTGTTAAATATCTTTAACTAACAGGCCCAGCTTCGACAATGATAGGTAGGTAGGTACATATTATAGAGCCTATAAGGCTTGTGATCCCTGATATGATCTTAATTTTTCTTACCTTTTTCCATCAATTCAGCAGTTTCCTGCGGCTCCTCTTCAGGTTCCATTCCCGCATCTAAAGTCGTACTGACACTGGACACTGCCGACTGAAATATTTTAACACATTGTAATATATATGTCTTTTTTTAGGACAAAGGTAAATCTCATAGCATCATTTTAAACCTATGTATTTGGCGTCAGACATCTAGAGACTGAAATAAATATCGAATTTATAATCATACTAGCTGTTCGCTGCGGCTTCACCCGTGGTATACACATAGCCTATGGTCAATTAGTAAAGTTGCAGCTTTTTAACGGGTAAAGAATTTATGAAATCGGTCCAGTGGTTTTTGCGTGAAAATGTTACCAACATACAAAGATACTGAAGTTTCGTTTTTATAATATGTGTAGACGTCAACCCGCTAAATATAAGCCTATACTCACAGAACGTAGCTTTCTATTGCTAAATATTTTCAAAACAGTCGAATGATTTGTTCACATCGAGATTCCGTGCGATTTAATTCAATTACGCAATTAATGGATGCTCCCTTATTTACTTAACAATTTATATTATCTGAATTTCTCATTCAACGCAACTACCTCAATACTAATGAAATAAACAACAAAACAATACCTGAATAGACATAGTCCGTTGCCTTTGAGATTGTTGGCGTGCTACCTCCTCAGGAGAGGGCTCTTCTTCCTCCAACAGTTCTTCAAATAGAGGAGTTTTTGATACTGTTTCAAAAGATCCTTGCGTCTCGATTTCACCCTGTTACCATATTATAAACTTATATAACGAAGACGAAAGCTTATTTTTTAGTACTGGAAATTTTATTGTAGGATTAGGAGTAGGATTTTTGGGTGCGCTTAGAAAAAGCATTATGAATTTATTATATCTATACGATAATTGGAAGGTCAAAGTGCCTTGAATTTGTCTTGGTTATTCTCGTACTTCATACACAAGGATACAATAAATTCTAGGTGAACCATCGATTTCTTAATAAAAGATTCTCATTAGAATACGTTTAAGCATTTACCACTGACGTCATAGTGTCCGTGTAGTAAGATGTAATATCTTGATAACCTATACAATGGACATGTCCATGACTGAGCATGACTGAACAATGTATTTAAAATATTAAGAAAATATATGCAGTTAGACTGTTGTACAGGCAGCATAATTTCTATAACAAAGAAATATCATTTTTTTAATTCACCTTTTCAGAATTATGAAATAATAATATACCCAATCTTCTAATGCCTATCTACAAGCAAACGTAAAGGGAAAATATTAACAAATCAAATACATTTGTATTTCTTATCAAATACCTGGATAACGAATTTCTGTTAAAATAGAATTTCCCTAATTCTAGGTAATAGCTAAGAGCCTGAAATAATCTTAACAAGACTCGAAACTATTAGTTATTATTTCTTAATTGAGCGTAACGTTTCAACAAGCTCGTTAACATAATATTCTAGTACGTAATTCATAAACGATACCCGTTACTAGCGTGAATAATAGCAATTTACATATACAATAGGTTCATTTTTAAAGAGGTTAAGAAAAAGCATAAATTAGCATTATTTCATTTTTTTACGTTTTAACACTTGTAGCAAGCTTTCCGTAGACTTGACTGCATTATGAAAGGAAAACTCGCATAGTTACCCGTAGGATTTCCAGGATAATCCCAATTTTATAACCTTTGTATCTAAAAAATTTCATCCTAATCAGTTCAGTCAAGTAGTTGCTGCCTTGCTTCAGACCCTAAAATTATAGTATGTTATTTTTTCTGTTCGTCTGATGTAGTATAAGTGCGTCAATCACATTTAGGTATTTGAGTAATTTTTTTAGGATGTTTAGCCTCTTCACTGAAGCGGTTCGACGGAACACAGTTGTTTTTTCCGGGCGGGTGTGGGTTTCTATGCAAGATTTCCCTACTCAAAAAAAAAAAAATACAAAAAGGGTTTTTACCTCATGTGTAACCGGGAGATAAGAAAATAATTTCGCGAAAGGTTTCGTGAAATATATATATATAACAATAAGACGGATCTTCAAAAATGTAATAGAGATTTTTAAATAGGTTTTATTGCTAAAATATTTATTAAGCTGGCGAGATAAACGCATCTAGTTAAAAAAATTCACGACGTACAAAATTTTGTAGCAAACGCGAGGATCTCTGCGGGCAGAAAGTTAGTACTTACAGTATATATTATGCCCTGTACGTATGCTTTATACGTTTATCTTAAAAATGCAAGATATTATTGCGTCAATGCATTTTGGTAGCTAAAATAAAAATATATTGTTTATCTCTTTATTAAGTTTAAAGGTAGTTTGTTATCGCCACATTATACCTATAAAACAATCGAGAAAATGAAATAGGTAGGAATGTTGGGAGATTTTATAAAATATATTTAAACAGTCTTGTTTGTTCCAGTTCATTTGTATTATATGTATGGAAGTGTATGAAACCTAGGAATGAAATACAATTTAGAAACTATGAATATTTGGAAACTAGGAAATGTCGAAAAATTTGTTTCCTGGGAGATATCGCCGTAAGGTAGTGACAACCTTTAGATTATAATCTTTATTATTGTGCTCCTTTTAATAGGTAATTGCATAGATACATTATAATAAAAAAAAAACGATTTGTGAGGCAATTGTCTCCCTGTTTATGGGAAGCTGTCGGGTGTAAGCTATTGCGCAACATTAGGCAAAATGCCCGCTGGGAGCGGCCGGCGCCTTGTGTAATCTGTGATAATACGACAAAACGTAACGATCGCTGTCTGTCACACATCAAATAGCTATATCAGATTCTTACATAACAAGAGCCAACCAGAAATTTGACCTTTTTATCAAATAATGTCGCGTCAATCAAGCAGAATAAAAATGTTCTCCTCGAAACGCTATGATATATCTGATATCATATAGTTTTATACTCACATTGTGTAATATGATGACTTTATCAGCTGTCTTCAGGTGATGCAGTTGATGCGTTACTAAGATGCGTGTGGAGTGACGTAATAGCCCGTTGACGCACTCAGAGACGAGATGCTTTCCGACGTGCGTGTCCACAGCAGACAGCGGATCGTCCAGGAGGTATATGTCCGCCTGAGTTGATTATAAATTAGTTTAAGAGCTGCTAAATTATCTTTTTTTAAACAATAATGTCTCAAAGTAACAAAACAAAAAATCGTTCCAAAAAAACTTACGCTTACATATTAAAATGTACATATTTCCTACTGGTACTTGCACTGGTGCTTACTCATGATAATACCCACATTAATTTCCATATTTATACAATACTAGCTGCGCCCCGCGGTTTCACCCGCGTAAGTCCGTATCCCGTAGGAATATCGGGATAAAAAATAGATGTTGGCCGATTCTCAGACCTACCCAATATGTTTACCAAATTTCAGAGGAATCGGTCAAGCCGTTTCGGAGGAGTATGGCAACGAAAACTGTGACACGAGAATTTTATATATATAAAGAAAGATAAAGATAGACAATAAGTAATTATAAATTCATAATTAACATCACAGTATATCTAGGTATAAATCATTACAATGTTAATTATTTACGGACGCGAATAATAAAGCATTGCAATCAATAGATTATTGTTATATTTTATGCTTATCTAATACGCTCCGTAATAAATATCTCAGTACTAAGTACATAATATAAATTGATAGTAGTTTTTATTATTATATTATTATTGGTAATAACTCATAACCTCTCATGTTCTATGAGTTTTTGAAAACGAGATAAATATTTATTTTGTCTCCAAAATAAAATCATTGACAAGAAATCGAGAATCCTTATCGTTTGGGATTCACATTTTATCGCTTATTTATAACAACAAAAGTGTTTCCTGATACGAATTATATACCTAAAATTATCTATACATATAATAAATCAGTATAAAAAACTGTATGTACTATGAAGATAATAAAAAATATATATAATTGAGGGGGGTTTAAAAACAGTTTTTAAACACGAATCCAAAAATGAGTGTCTGTTTGTTTGTTTGTTTGTTTGTACAGACTAGCTCGTAAAATCTGGAACACCTGGTATCGTACTCCAAGAGCCTATATCAGTTTTACGTGTATAAGAAGGAGGTCTTAGCAAAGATTGTTCATTCTGATGGGCATTTTCTGTTGACTTATAAAAATCGCAAACTGGAACATTTGATGTGAAAACCAATGATATTACTCAAATCTATATTGAAAACCACCAGTTTTTCACAAAAAGTCAAAGCTAGTTTTTGAATAAAACTCCGAAACACATTATAGGTATAGCCGTGGATAATGTTATGAATAAAAAGTTGGCATGTCGCCCACATTACTAAACGTACTAAATTATTGTGTAATCTTACTGAGGATTGGGAACCGCCTAACATGTGCGTACAGGAGTACACTGTTGGATATTGGAAAATTTAAATAAATAAATAAATACATGTGGTTTAATCTAGTTGCCTAAACAGCTTAGCTGTTCGACAGAGACTATGTGTCGACAATTTGTTTCACGCGATAAAAAAGTAGATAAAAATGTACACAATATATTCATGTATTTGTTGATCCCTTATGTTGTACGTTAAATAAGGTTAATTCCACTTCAATAACGTCATGTTATCAACCCACACAAACAGATGATGAAAGTATTTAAATACCCATAAAACCCTGAATTTGACACGACGAATGAGAATAGATTAGCACTCCCCGTCGCAAACCAAGATGACCGTGAAATAACTGCGAAAGTGCGGTTTTTTATTATGGTAATGTTATACACATACGCACCTCTCTATAGCATGCGCGGGCAAGGCCAATGCGGGCGCGCTGTCCGCCGCTCAGACTGATGCCGCGCTCGCCGACCAATGTGGACTCGCCCGCCGGGAGCTGCTCGAAGTCGCGAAGTAGGGCGCACGCTGCGACTACCTGGTTCAAGGAAATAGCCTGAACTTGATGCGAAATTTTATGGGTTTTGCGTTTGCTCCACACTTTTTGACGTGACAACGTCTTAAATTCGGTTGCGGCTCGGAGGCACTCATGAAAAAGTGTAACGCCCGGTAACGTTACGATGAGTCACCGAACTATGATCGGTCCGCCGCGCGCGCAGCACTAGAGAATTAGGCGCATTGAATCGGCGCGTGCTTGTGTCTCTGTCTCTGTCTTTTTAGTAAACAAAATATATTTTCTATAGTTAAAATTTGTGCGATTCTTATTTTCATTCAATTCCTTGTTCCTATTGTGCAATTTAATAATATTCATATTAATAAATATTCTACCGAGAAAGAGACGTTGTCACGTAAAATCTTCGCCCGTAAAACCGACTTTACAGGCAACCATTTTTTTTTTTATAAAAATTTAGTACAAATATGTATCTTTACAAAATGAATTAAGAATATTTCCCTGTTTTTTATGATTACTAGTTAAGCGATCCAACTAAAGATATCGATCGATCCATCGCTAATTTATGGCGGCATGAAAATCGATTCAAACGAATTAATTATTTTTTCGTTAATGAGATGAAAATTATTTCTAATCGCATTTTTCGAATGATAGTTCTTTATTTGGGTCAATAACACAGAATAATAAGTACAAGTTTAGCTACTTCAGTACCTATTGTTATGTAGATTAGGTATGTACTCGGAATATGTAGTTTGTTGAAAGAAGCTATATTTTATGAAAATAAATTGAAGGTGTTTTTTTTTTTCAGAATGAAACGTTTAAGTATTACGAAAGGCCATTTTAATATAATTAACTCTTTTTCTTAAGCCTTGACAGTTTAAGTATTTACATTAAAAAATAATAAGTATATGTTAATGCTTTTTCTAAGGAATATTTACTACTACAACACTTTCTTCCACCTGATAATGTGTATTATATTTCATAAGTATCCATCATTAACATACCTAGTTCATAATAATCACTAAACCTTTTGCCTTAAGAAAGATAAATGTCAGCTGTAAGTGCAATACTAAGAATATTCTTAGTTGGTTGTGGACTTCGTCGTTCAGTATTATGATCTAAACGAGTGCCAAGTTGTGGAGAACAAAATGAATATTATAAACAAAACGTATATATAAATATATATACCTTGCTACTTACTTTCCATGTCACTTTTGTCAGTTATCACATTTTATTTGGTTAATATATTTAATGGTGTTTTTGTTCGAGCAAATATTACTTATTAAATATAAGATAAATACAATATAGATTAGATAATTATAATAGATAAAATTTCAACCATACTCAGTCGATATTATCCAGGATCAATAAAATTCTCTGTTAAAGATAAGCTTCACAGTTTAAGCTCTTACTAACTGACAAAAATCTATGTATTATAAGCAGATATACTACGCAAAATCCATAATTTTAAAATAGAAACTTATAAAGCTACACATAATAATAATAATAGTGATTTCAACATTATTATACTTGTCATTCATATTTAATATATTACAATAAATATTTTAAACAAATACACATGAAATTTTTCTAGACATGCCTTACCTTTTTGTACCGCAATCTATCAAAAGGCAGACCAAACAATATATTTTGTTTTATTGTTCCAACAAAGAGCCATGGTTCCTGGCTGGCGTATGCCAATCGCGCTCCGCCCAGAGACACCGTCCCGTGGGCTGGTTTTAACTCTCCCAATATAACGTTCAACAGTGACGACTGAAAACACAAATACTGTCGTTAAATATACTCATTACAAATGACCTAATTTTATGCATCAATACGACGGCTATCGACCTACTTAAAAGGAATGTGTACAATAAATCAAATGACGTTAAACAGCGAAAGATTTATTTCATTATTTACAATTTTACGTCATAAACTCACAACTACATAATATGACCGTTGGTCGTTTTGTTTGATAAGCCGCATTCAAAGCGCAGCGATACAATACAAGCAGAGTTATTGCATATTTTATTACCTTTCCAGAACCGACAAGGCCGGCAATGCCGATAAATTCGCCGGGCTGCGCTGTGAATGTGATGTTTCGTAACGTGTGTACGATCGGGTTTGATTGCCAGCTCGCACTAACATCAGTGAGTACCAGACCGGACCCTGTCTCTTTCTCTTTAAGCATCTCCTTTTCTTTATCTATACCATTGGTTAAAGCGATACCGTTTTTGCCATTCGCACCGACTTCTTCAGGTTCTAATTCCTCTAGACTTAAAAACTCCTATAAACATGTTAAAGTGATATAAGTAATATAAAATACATTATTTCCCTTTAATGCTATTTTTATGATATAACTGATTAATGATTTGTTTTATCGATTAACCATATTTATAGATGTCACATTACTGTAACGGTTATGAATTGTGTTATGATCCATTGCATATGGTCTTAAATTAATCTTCTGTAATAAAAATATTTTGAATACTTTCAATAACTTTTTTGTGCAAACGAACAATTAGTTAAAATCAGTATTTACTAGTCTGTACATGTCCATGTTTTCTTATTATAACCAGAATCGTAAGAACTTTATAAATGAAAAGCAACATTATAAATGAAAAATTACCTCAATTCTCCTAATAGAAACCTTAGCTTCAGCTAGACAAGCTAAAGCAAGGGGGAAGAATATATTGCAAGCGAGTTGCAGCAAATTGTAGTATTGTACGAGCGAGAATGTTATGCTCGCTCGGATGTCGCCGCCCATCAAAACAAACGCCACCACAGCCGCGAACAATATGAAGCGTTCCGTAAACACAGTGAGTGCTGTTGAGAACCCCTTTATGAAAGAAGTTTGTAAAATAAACTTCACTTCTAACCTGTGGAATGAAAGCGATTTTAATTTAATTAAGTATTGAATCGTCTACTATTAAGCATTACAAAAATTTACTTCGATTATCGATACGTATATCTACGGTTAATTGAAGTCCTTACATATGAAATTGCAGAATTATAAAGTTAAGAATAGTGACCTACTTTCATGTGAATCTTATCAGCAATTAGTCATCTGATGGCACTAAAAAATTTATCCTCTTATTGCTATAAAAAGTGACAAGGCAAGTCAGGATATGATGCTTTTAGGCTTTATGAGATTGTAACTATTACAAATATTTGAAATTCAATGCTTATGTAATGGAGACTAATACAAAAGTATGTTTAATTTGTTTCCTGATTAATCTATACATACAAATAAAATTGGATTGCCTGTTTGAAATATTGAAATATATTCATATACCAAAATTTAATTTTTACAATTATGCCTGTCTGTCTGTCTGTCCGTTTGTCCTGGCTTATCTCTGTAACGGTTGGACCGATTTTAGCGTGAATTTCACTGGTAAACGGCTAATGTAATAAGGAACAGTTTTGGTTACTTTTAATGCAATATTTCCATAAGAAAATTGGGATTCAAAGGAAACACTCATATACACGAGTGAAACTGCGGGACACAGGTAGTTCACTATAAAATGATATAACCAATATGAACTACTGTTAATTTATTACATGTTGTATGATTAACATAAATAATAATGGTATTTATACCTTTAAAGCAAATGTTGATTTAATATTATCATTAATTTCGTTATCTGTTCCTAATATTTCAAACCTTAGTAAGTAGGTACGTAGCAACTCCCTAACAAATCATCCGCAAACATATTTCATAGATAACTTTTTATGTTCTTTCTAAATTTTTGTTCCGCTTCTTATCATCATTATCATGTTATTTGTTCATTTTAAATACGGTCAGTCAGGAAAATTTATGAGCTCATAAAGGAGAGAAAGAATCTCTTATTTTATGAGTAAGAACTTCTAAAGTACATTCTACATTCTAAAGTACTTCACATATATGACATGTATAAATACTTACTTCCGAAGTCTATCGACAAGCTTCTCAAAGGGTTTTTCCCAAGCGTACATCTTAATCACCTGGACCCCATTTACAAGCTCACTCATAACCTTAACTCTCTCGTCGGTACGCTTAGCTATTTTACCACGAAGTGTACCCTGTAGATTACTTAAATACGCTGCAACAAAGGAAAGTAACAGCTGTCTATGAAATACGAACTAAGTAATATGGCATAGATTTCATAATCCTTTCAATCTTCATATTGTATGTTTATTGTGTCGGATTAAAAAGATCATCAACGATTAGTGCACAAGACATCTTTGTATAGATTACATATCAATAATGTTTACAGCGGCAAAATTAAGATAAGATTATAGTTGTATAATTAGCTCGTGCGCTATCACAGCAAATCGTTGCATTATGTATTGTTGAATTGCTTGTGATAAGTGCGATGTTGCGTATCATTACATACCTTGAACAAAGACGGTCTGAAGGAATATAACAGCTAGAGCAGCAAACATCGCCCACTGTATGTGTTGCCATACTAAATAGGACACCACTATGACGACTATTGGCATAACCCACATACAGTTAAGGAATGTCGCTGCTATATCAAAGCGGTTCACATCGTTCGACATCAAATTTATAACTTGCCCTGGTTCTGTATTACTTAACCCGACTCGGTTAAGCTTCAGGATCTAAAAAATAAATACAGTATCATAGGTTTAAAGAGGAAATACTTTTATCGGTTACATTTTATTTATATTATTATGTTTCGTCACGTCAAGTCGTTGTTGAAAATTATTATATTTAAACATGATTTTTACATAACGGCGACTTAACTTTATATAGCTACTATAAACAAGGTCACTGACGTTCCTGGCGAAAGGAGGTACCACTCCAAATTGTAAAATGGGACCAAAAGCAACGGTTATCTAACACAAAAAAAGGACCACATGGATCGGTTGAAAGCCCACTTTAACTTAAAAAAGAACACAATCAAATTAAGAACATTTCAGTTTTAAAGTCGGTTTAATTTTTATCAAAATCGTTTATTTCTTAAATTTTTATGTTCATATGTTCGGGAATGTTATTTACCTTGAAGCTGACAAACATTAATCAGTATATACATTTTAAATGATTGTTCTGTATTTACGAAGTGAAGTGTCCAATGACAATGCAATGTATTTAAAACATTTAATTTTTTTTTTCAAATATGAACCATTCAGTAAAAAGCATTGCAAGATGTTAATAATAACGAATCAGATAAAGGATTATTCTCACGGTGAATAGTGTCGTTACAATCACAACTACTATCATCATGATGCCGCGTATTCGGCTGTCTATTGAAATGTGACGATTAGATTTCACGCGATTTACGACCGTGATTTTGAAGTGCCTATTCGTTATCAATATCGAAGTTTTTTTAGGCGGAAAATCATAACAACAATACGATATACTATTACGACTACATATAAAATAACAACAATTTAATTCAACAAATTTCGAGAAAATTATATAAAAATCATGAATTAAAAAAAAAAAACTTAACACATGTATGTATATGCCTTAGATTAAACAATATGCAATTGACAATAAAACAATAGAAAAATACAAATATTACTCACTTTTCGGTACATTAATGAACAACATGCTATCCTCACTCGCATTCCTACTCGACTCTGTCCCAACTGAGTATGACATAGAAATAAAGCCGTACATATGGTTACAAAATTCAACAGAAAATTATGAATATGGGCATCTCTGTATCTTTCCGGTGTTCTCTCTCCAGAAAAATATCCTATAAATAAAGCTAGTGTATAAGGTACCATAGGCCTGAAACAAAATATACAATGTAAGATTTTATCCTTGTACTATGACTTCACGATAATATATATTACCAATGTGCTGTGGACATGTACAATGATTATTTAAATGCCTAAGCCCTAAACGTAACATATAGATACATGTTAACATTTATTATTATTAAATATTATTCATGTAAAACATTAAGTCATAAAGAGAGAACAATTAATTTCATTTATAATCTTTAACAATAAATTAAAGTTTTTGCTGTTTTCAAATTGCCTAAACTAGAACAAATTTAAACATATAACATTAACATACATAGGAGGCAGCAGCTTCCTAGTAAATAAGAATCATAAAAATCGGTGCACCCAGGTATGAGGCAACAAACGCAAAAAAAATCGATTAATAACTTCAATTTTTTTGAAGTTGGTTATGGACAGTGTTTTGTACGGTATATTATTGGTATAAACTCACCATAGTATTATAAAGAGTACTCCAACAAATAAACCGACCATCATGTATTCGAGCCAAAAGCATGAAACAATCGCCCGCTGCAGGGACGGCTGGGTGTTTTTCTTACGTGCTTTGCTTAGTTCTTTGTTCCATGCTTCTTCTAGGCGATCTCCGAGCCTCCCAGAATGATCGCTGTCACGAGCTTGCCATAAATCTTCCACATTTATGCCTTCTTTGTATCCTTTGCGAAATAACGGCAGGCTCCAACTATAAATAAAAAGATTATTATAATATTAGTTGTAGGTTTCTGCGAATTTTCCCCGATTCGATCGCTAAAGGTTTCTAAGAAGGTACAAGAAACGTTATGAGTAATTATTACATAAAATCCAAACATTATATAAGATTAATTGAGCCTAGCTTTTTTACTCGTATTTTTCATTGCTGCTCCATTCCTATATTTCGTAGCGTGATGTTATGTAGCCTATAACCGTCTTCGATAAATAAACTGTATTGAACATAGATATTTCAATTCGAACCCTACCCTACCCTACCGATTCCTTATAAAAGTTTCAAAGAAACAAACGAACCAACTATTCAGTTTTGTTATTAATAGAAGTATAGATAAATTAAATTGCTTATGTAACTATCCTTAAACAATAAACCCTATACAACGTAAGCGACAACAGTCCGGACAGGAGCGCTATAACAGCAAAATTCGAAGTTTCATCTTT
This sequence comes from Zerene cesonia, assembly GCF_012273895.1. Taxonomy (NCBI): domain Eukaryota; kingdom Metazoa; phylum Arthropoda; class Insecta; order Lepidoptera; family Pieridae; genus Zerene; species Zerene cesonia. The sequence goes on along the minus strand of NC_052112.1, from coordinate 6,704,174 downwards.
CATAATTCATTTGTATATTAGTTATTTACTTATACTTAAAGTGGTTTAAGAGAATTCTAGAGGCTGGCTTATATCAGCTTTTCATCAGATTTTCCGAGTTCTAAGATAAGTTGCTTCATGTATTTTCCTTGCACACGTTACCTTATTAATGTGAATGTAAAATAATACTGAAAATATGTATTTTATCCAGAGTTAATAAATGAAATCTGTTAGCTTAATGATACGGGTTTGTAAGACTGACATGAATAAGATCCGTTGTCTGGTTCGACTAATGTTATTGCGTTGTATAGCTCAAGTGCCTCAATTCATTCAATTGAAAATAATAACAAGTCACACTCGCTTCAATTAATAATAGCTGCTACTAATACTAAAAGTGGCTTGCCTCGTGAATCGTATTAAAAAATAAACTAAATAAGTTTTAACTCCATCATAGCGTAAAACTATGACTAACTAGCGTCTACCCCGGTCTCTCCTCTGGTAAATTCCAGATCTTTTAATTATCTACAAATTTGCCATGACACTTTTTCCGCAGAATTTATAGTTTTTCAGAAATTGAGAAAACCCTTCACCTTTCCATTTCTCAAGGCCAATTCTGTTACGAATCGCAGTAAATGTATTGTTTTTTTTTCAAATGGAGCTACAACCAAATCTTTCTTGGTGTTACAAGACCTTATTGGACCTTCTTAAGATATATTTACGAAAAATAATAGCATAGCAATAAAAAGCGTGGTGTGCATTTTACTGTAGTTCATAACTATCCTCTCATAGATAGTTAGCAATGATTATAATATTTAAAAATATTAAGCACCCCACGCTTTTCTTTACTCTGAATTGAATCATTGTGTTAATAACTTAAATTTTATTATAATTTTTTTTTGAGGTGATTCATTATGATTGATTGTTTCATCTGCAACTATAGTTACATTAAACTCTTGTCCATCAAAAATTATTTTCTAGTTTTTAGTTCAATTTGCAATAAAAGCGTGTTTTATTAGTTTTTTTAAACTATTTTTATTTTTAAGTCGTCGTCGGCAATGGGGCTTGAGGATCGCCTTATGGTAAGCGCTACCATCTCCCATGAACATTAGGATAGGTGTAAGGCCTATTGCAGGCCTTACGCCTCTATAAATGGATCGCTGACTTCAAATTGGAAAGGGATTAAGAAAGGATGGATGAGAGGAATAAAGGAAAAGACTGGGAAGGGTAAGGAAAAGGATATGGGCTTACGGCTTCCCGACTCACGAAACACAGCAGTATGCTATTTCACGCCGGTCTTCTGTGGGGTTGTCTTCTTGCTCGACTACCACATACAATTAATAATAGCATAGTACTTAACCGTATTATTGTAGCTGGTTTTAATTGAATGTTACTTATAATTTGAATGTTACCCAGTCAACGTTAGGATAAAAAAATGTGAAATGCAATTAACGTAAATAATTACACCTATATTTATATTTGTACGTGGATGATCATAAGAGATTCATTTCCTTTATTTTCGAAATAACAGTTTAGTGGCCTCGTTTATATAAGATAAGGTAGAGCCGTGTATCGTATGAAAAATGAATGATATGGGCATGTTTCATTGAAACAATAGATTCTATGAATCAACTTTTAAATATTGTTATCACTATCAGTAAGACAAACGACCACACTGTGGATGATGGTCCTGATATGCAATAATGGTAAATAGGTGTCCAGAAATTAAGAAGCTCGATAGCTCCACCTTCTATGCGTAAGACGTCCCTCCTTAATAGTCCTTCCTGGGGTTTCAACACCACCTATTCTAACTTTTTCTGGACCTTGTCTAACTTATTTCAAAAAAGCAGGAGTGCTCGATACGACGACACACGTAAATACCCATCGACATTGGTTTTCTACAACAAAATATAGCATTTTATGCATTTCAGTAAATTCGAATGAATATATTTAATATTATTTAATTATGTAGATTAGTGAATAATTTATTGAGCTGAATGTGTAGCTTGGCAAATATTTCATGCAAATAAATTTAGTACTAAGAGTATCCATCCTATTAAAAATAGGAAATATTTTTGTTATTTTTGGTAATATGAAAAACCAATACATATTGACTTCATGATGGCTTTTAAAATTATTTTCAACGAAGCCAACTTAAATCTTTTAAGATGGGCCGAGTAGAAAACCGGTTATTGATAGAATAAAGGACATTAACTAGTCACAGGCAGATAATTTTATCTTAGTAATATCCCTTAAAATTAGATAATAATGAATAAAGGTACGAAAATATGAAATCATTCATTTATTATTTACAAAAATGTACGATGTATTTTGAAGTTGTTTGTGAGACGCTTTATATTCAATATCGTATATTCTTTTAAATCTGTATAGAAATGAATCGCCAAATGTGTTGCTAAGCGGCAAGCTCGAGAACTCGACCAATTCCATTTTTTTACGTTTTTATGCCATAAGAACGGTTCTTATGGATAGAAAACGTATGGCGGGTGAAACCGGGCGGACCGCTAGTAAGTATATATAAGTCCCTACAAAAAATAATATTTTCAATCTAAACTATGTGTGTTATTTTTGCACGTTGGACGTACTTGAATCAATTTATAAAAGCCTACTAATATTATAAATGCGAGAGTTTGTAAGGATGTGCTCTTTCACGCAAAAACTACTGAACGGATTTTCATGAAACTTTGTAGTAATATAGCTTTGATATCAGAATAACATA
>NC_052112.1:6695649-6700461 GCF_012273895.1 Zerene cesonia | reverse complement strand
ATGTTGCTAGGTTAGATTATTGTGTCGCGAACGTATACTACCATGGCTCCTTACTCGGAGGCCATGGGTATCTAAGTAAGATTTCCCCACTACACTGTCTTACACTATATTGTCCCTGAAATAGGGACTAAATAAATTTATGACCGACTTGGTATTACATGGACCTCACAACTTAGAAGAAGTGTTGCGAGATTTGTTTATTTGTTTGTTTTTACAAGTATCATTGATACTTATGGGATCTCATTTCTTCTTCTCGATGGTCCCTCTTTTTTTCTTTCTGATAATTTATACTTCTTGAATACCAACAATAGATTTTCCTAAAAACCGCCTTTATATGTGACGACTCATTATTTCCATACATGGAGAATGACAATGAATTAATAATCACGAACCATAGCCAGGTATATGGGCAACCCAGTGAGAAAAAAAGCCGATCTTATGTTATACATATTCTCACTTATCTTATCAATATACATACAGTATTTCCGAATAAATTGCGCCTACTAGATTAACGTGGCTCTCCAAAATTAATTACCTACTTTAGTAAATTTAAAAATTATCTCAATAATATTAGTAAACGAGTGAGTTAGCCTTTCAGTCGTCAAAGTCATATAGCGATCTAAATTTTGAACGAAAAATTGTAAAGTTTTAGCACAGATCAGATAACATAGTTCTATACTAGTAGTTATTTGTAAGATATCTATGCACATCCAAACTGCAAGCAAATGTAACTGTGTCATCTTATGTGTCTGTATGGGATTACAAAGATTTTTATGCACTTCATTTATCTAGAAAACTAGGCCGAAATTGCAATGTTAGTATTTCCTTGTTTTTTAAATACTAAAAAGTAATTCTTTTCTAAATTTGAAACTTCTGTGTGCTAGAAGTGCCTTGAGTGAATGATAAAATTGAATGAAAATTTAAAAACTGTGTGTGTATACAAAGCTTGCTTAATAACCACTTGCTTGATAGTCTGGATGTTAAAGATCATCATTAAATAAGCTGATGCCAAGACAATGATGGATATGATACTTTTTTGAAATAAATCCTACTATTAATAGTAAACACATATATGTATTTCCATTATTAAATAATTTGTTTATTAATAATATATTAGCATACAAGATATACATAGTAATATTTCATTTTTATAATCATATTTTTCCTTAAAGATAATAAAAATCTACAAAGCTCGCTGAATTTTCCGTACATGTTGGCTTTTAGATTCATTTAAAGCTTCACTCAATCTGTTAGTGAGGTGAATTAAATTAGGTAAATCACACTGCAGTAGAACATGGTTTATAATATTTTGACACTGACTTGCAGCTTTAGCTTCTTGTATAGTTGAATTAATTGCCATCTCTGGGACTGGTGCGGAACTAGTGTTGGACATACAGTTATGTAAGTCTTTACTCTGATCATAATCCTTGGGGGTAGAAAGAACAAAATCCATGGTAACTGTAGGCTTTATTTCTTCTTTACATTTTCTTGAAGCCATCTGAAAGTGAGTGTAAAAGTCATGCATTTCAATACTAACGGTGCTACCATGACATCTTAAAGCAGTTCTAATTCCAGTGTGGAAAAATATAGGTTGTCTTCTTCCATCACCTTCTCACACTGGAATTAGTACTGCTCTAAGACATCATGGTAAGGACCCAGGATCTCAAAGGTCTTAATATATATTTACATTTATTAAACTGAATCTAAACCTTAGCAGAGTTATTGTATTAAAGAAAGCAATACACAATTATTTTTTTATTTTGTTTTTCTTACTTAAACTCAATTGCTGTAGTATAATCAAAATCATGACTTTGGATACTTAACAAATACTGTAAATTACAAATACCTGTACTTCAAACCTCCAAGCTAAATCTTGATAGCTTGGATCCTTTTGCTGAAGTAAATTTAGAGCAGCAGACAATTCAGCTTTTTTTGTTACATAAAACTTTACCAAAATCAGTTGATGTTCATCCGAAAAGCCAGCTATAGCTAACGATGATTTAAAATTTTGCTCTGATAGCTGTAATAGTATAACTTGTTTGTAACATTACATTTTGATTGACCTATGTCATAATAAGTTTTGTATCCATAAAAGTTATATTGTTCCAATTATGCATTACTAAGCGATATTTAACAATACTCACATTATGTTTACAACCTTCTAATATAAGATGGGCTAATGCTTGTATCAAGTTTTGAATTATGTTTGAAGACACTCCTAATTTTTCTGCAAATAGAATTAATATATGTTTAAAATAAAATGATCGCCTCCTTGGTACGGTGGTTGACGCGTGAGCGTAGAACAGAGGGGTTCTGGGTTCGTTTCCCGGTGGGGACGCACAATAAAAAAGAAAGTCTCGGTCTGGCAGGACACAGGAGGCTGATCACTTACTTGTTCATAAAAAAAAATCGATCAGTAAAACAGATGTATATCATCTGCCCCATAGCCCAGTGCACGGGACTTCATTTAAATTAAAATGATACTAGATAATTAAATTATCATAAGATGTACACTTACCAGCAGCTAAAGAACATTTTGTCTCATTTATTCCATTATTTAGGTAGTCTAAAGTTAGTTTACAAAAATCCACTAGCACTGAAAGCATGTACGTTTTTAATGGTTAAGAAAATGTAATAATCTAAATAAATTATTTAAGATTACTCTATTTTACCCTGGGAAGTATGCTCATGTAGTAAGCTAAGATGATCTTTTTGAAGTTCACTGATAAATATGATCATATTGTTTAGAGGTGTAAAATCCGCTTTTTAAAGGAATAATTTAATTTAATCGCTGAAGGAAATAGCTTAATTTTAATAATGTGTTTGATTAGTAATAATTTTTTATGAACGAGAAAATTAACATCCCACATTCAAAACATCATAATGTCATGGTCACCTCTAAAAAAATGTACTCTGTGCTTGTAAGTGTCAAATTATTATGGTGAGTCTACACAGTCGAGGCGAATAACGAACATGTACACGCAAATATAAACACGCTAATCGTCTTGAAATTCACGTATCCGTGATAAGATCGATTCTTTGTTATCAAAGGAAAGACGTAAAAACAAATGCTAGCTTACGCTTTTAAATACGATTTAGACTATTGTTTTTCAACCCCTGAAGGGGATGAAATTTTGTATGAAAAATCTAAACCATTGAACCGTTGTCAATGAATTTGCAAAAATATAGATAACCCAAGGATTAAACGTAGGTTATTTTTTTCTTTAAGTTTAAAGAGCCTAAAGGATCCAAATAGGAGAAACAAAGTTCACAGGAACAACTATATAGGCGAACTACCGAGTAGTCAATACACGGTTATGCTTGTACGTCTAAACCTTATCTGTAATGAATCACAGATTAGTATAGTCTATTCGCATATAGTTATTGATACGTAAGATTCATGCCCATGATACATAGATATAATTAATGCTATGATGTGTTGTGTTGTAGTGTTGAAAATAAAATTATTTCACTAACTTAATAAACGAAATATTGTATTTAGTTTTAGTGAGGTTTTATATAAAAAAAATACATAGTAAATAATTTTCTGAACATTTTGATTATTTTTAACAGTAAAACGTAGGAACTTACCTAACTTATAGTAAAGTAACTTAGATAAAATAGCAACATTATACGCCAACATTGCAAGATTAGACGGATTGTCAATTTTAATTATTCTTTTTGACACCAATTCTGAAATCGTTTTATTTATTTTAAGAATAATAAAGTGATGATCAGAAAAGAAAATTTTCAACATGGCTTTAAAAAAGGTTAAGGGTAACTTTGAGAGAATGTTTGATAAAAATCTTACCGATTTAGTGCGTGGGATAAGAAATAACAAAGATAATGAGGTATTTATTTGTTTTTAGCAATTACATTTGTTATATGTTTTTAAGACTATATTTTAGTGCATTAAATATTTGAAAATTCTTACACTTCTTGGTTTTCCACGATTTAGGCAAAATATATTGCACAATGCATGGAAGAAATCAAAGTGGAATTGCGGCAAGATAACATTGGGGTGAAAGCTAATGCCGTCGCTAAGTTAACATATGTAAGTACTTAGTACTTCAAACTTTAATAGCTGCAATGTCTAGTGGGAGCGTATTATAATTTATATTATTTTGGTATGTACCAATTGTTTTCTTTTCAGCTGCAAATGCTGGGTTATGATATATCTTGGGCAATATTTAACATAATAGAAGTGATGAGTTCAAATAAATTTACTTTTAAAAGAATTGGATACTTAGCTGCTAGTCAATCATTCCATGCTGATTCAGAGTTGCTCATGTTAACAACCAATATGATAAGGAAAGATCTTAATGCACAAAATCAATATGAAGCCGGGCTTGCATTAAGTGGACTTAGTTGTTTTATATCTCATGATTTGGCAAGGGACTTAGCGAATGATATTATGACATTGGTAAGATTTTGCATAGTGTATAATTAATAATTTTGAACCTTTTCAATCTGTTCTAATGTGCTTTTCCATGAAATATTCAAAAAACATGCTTCTATCTATTTGCAGTATGTTTAAAACCACAGCAATTTGTATGAAATTCTAATAAGGAACTAACAAGCACTCTTTTGTTTTTGTTTTGGACACAAGATAAGATTATTCCATTGTTCTCGTTATGATGTATGGTTGTTATATCATGTTCTAGTTATTTACATATCTTATAAGATTAGTACTAGCTGTGACCCGTGGTTGAAACCGCGTAAGTCCGTATCCCATAGGAATATCGGTTTAAAAAGTGCCTATGTGTTATTTCAGTTGTCCAGCTATCTACGAAGCAAAATAGTATTATTATT
>NC_052112.1:6685852-6694649 GCF_012273895.1 Zerene cesonia | reverse complement strand
TTTTTTTTGTATAATATGTTACAATGTAACAAAAGATTTTTTTATAAACTTCGCTTACAATATATTTTGAAGTGTTATACCACGAATATGCAATCCATTATCAAATTATTCAGAACTTAAACATGCATGCATGCAACTTTGAATAGAGAAAATAATATTAATTGTCATTATATTTTCAAAGATGCAATGGCAACCCAAATAATAAACAAAAAAAGGTTAACAGAAGTTCTTAAATTATTAAACATTTATTAAAATGGACGGCACATATCAAATAAAGCTTAAAATTAGAACACATTTTCTTAGAATACATAAAAAACAACCAAAATTGCTTTAGGACGGAATTACAGATATAAGAATCCTATACTTATATTAAAGCGCACACTATTATATTGTGCTATCCAGGCACTGTCTTTTATATATTAACAAGTACATTTTATATCCTTGCAACATTTCTTAAAAATAGCTACACACGTTTTAAAACATAACAGTTATCATTGGTGCGTCATTTTAAATGGTGTGTTAATTCAGATCTTTTATATAAATCAAATCTATTATATGATATTGGTAAGATTTTGAGATTCACAATATGTTCCATTTCACATCTCTTAAAAGTGTATAAGTTGTCCAAAATGTACATGAAATTCACTAAAAATAAAACGTATATATAAAACAGGTAAAGGCACGTAATGTTATCGGTGGATTTTAATGAATAAAAAATCATTAAAATAAAAATAAGTAACCTAATTGTGAAATATCGAAAACATAATTGTTTTTCATTAATAATATATAAAATTATATATAAAATGTATAAAAATGGACGCAATGTGATGTTACTTAGTCTTAAAAATACATATTCTTAAGGCACCATAAAAGGACGGTACTTAGTTGTGATTTTCAATTAATTGTTACGCTTTAGTTTCTTCCTCTAATTCGAACCGGGCTTGCGACTCCTTCAGCCTCCTTCGCTTTTTAGCTTGAATATTTGATTCTGTGAGGAAAAGTGCTGCTGTTATCAAGCAAGCCACAGCTCCCACTACACCCAAACCAAAGGACCAACCTGGGAAAAATTTAATAAATAAATTTGCTTTTCACTACTGAGGGCGTGAATTTAATGGTTTTATCATGCACATACCTCAAGTTTTATTTTCTTAATGAATTTTCAAAAGCAATTGATAAATGATGCACCAAGATTAATGTTTTTTTTTCTTTCTATATTTTGATATGAGAAATTGAAACTTATTCTGTATTACCTAAATAGTTATTAGCATGATCTGGCATCCAACCGTCAGTATTCCCTGTACAAGCAAAGACAATAACAGCCATACTTCCACTTATACCTGAAAATAATTAAAATTGTTGGTGATATAAAATGAAAATAAATTAACAACAAATTTTCGTGTAATAATATTAAAAATAAATTACCTGCAGTCAGCATAATATATCCCAAACTTTTTATAAGTATAACAAATCTTTTTTGATCTGGCCCACAACATGTGAAGAAAATGATCACCAATACCATAGATATAAGCACGCCTATAAGACATATGGTGAAAAAGAACTGTGTTGCTATCATAAATCCTGAAAAAATAAAAATGATATATAATAGATGTGTAACTACATATATCATAAATCTTTTTATCTGTATGTTCAATATATGTAATATATGATGTGGTTTCAGTTATTTTCCATGATTTGTATAATTTAAAATACATTTTAAATTGATGACTTATTTGATGTTGTATACCCAGTACTAAATTATTTTTATACCTATATTTCATATTAAAACAATAAATATTGAAATTGTTTGGGATCTTATCTACGTAATGCTTACACTGTGTATAGAAGTTTCTTATAAAGCAATTATAACCATCCAAGTAATCTCATTATTTTAACTTAGGGCCATGTATCGTGATATTTCACAAGGAATAAACAATAACAAATGTCATACATAATCATGTTAATTTTCAATTGAAATCGATCTTAATAACGTCAATTAACCTTCATCCGGCACGTAGTTAATTCTAATAAGAACACGCATTGCGTGGACAAAGACCGTGTATTATGTAATTCAGTTTCTGCCTTTATAGAGATATAAACATTGTAATTAATGGTCACGTTTTAGCATTTTATATTAATATGTTACAGATTTTTCTTTTTGTCACTAATTCTAAGACGTTCTTGTAAAAAAAACACTATTAAATTTAAATTATTTATAGTAAAATAAAGCTGAAAAGATTGTTTCTTCGAATGACTGCGCCATTCATGACCTACCGCAGTTAAAATTAAAAGAAAAATCACTAAAAAATTATATATGATATGATAATTACGTCGCATAAATCGAAAACTGCCAAGCATGTGCCCTAGTATTAGTGTGCGTGATGCAATGAAGTTATATGCACGATCAAATTCCCTTCAGAGACACCGTTCTTCGAAGTATTCCATGTCAAGAACAGACTACATAATATTATACAACTCCTGTTCATGCCATTTTTATAAATACCTAAATTAAAACAATGTTTAACTAACATACCTACTACACACTTTTTATTTTTGAAAACAACGTGTTATGATATTAAGACGGGTAATTTAATTTAAATTGATGAGGCATAATAAATATTACTATGACTCAATTCAAAGCAATACACTTAATGTTCAACACTGGTATGGTAATTACTTATTCGAGTTATATTGTAACTGTGGACTCAATGACATTGAGAAGATCTTATTAATTTTATTTATTTCAGAACCTTAGACGTGAGAACTCTGAACAATGCTAAGTGACGTGAATGTTTCCGTTTATGGCGGATTTTACAATTGACCCTCGATGAACTCGTCTCAGGTTTAACTAGCCAGCTAGTAATTATTTAAAATTTAAAAACAATTATAATTAAATCGACACAGAAAATTGTTAAATGTGTTTCGAGAACTCTCAAGAGTCTATAATCCATTCATTTTAGTTTTATTTTTATATACCAAGATTCCTTACAACGAAATAATAAAATTATAACAACATAAGACATTTTCTATTACCTGGAAGCAGGTATCCACGTATTCTATCGTATCCCGTAGTGAAGGGATCATATACCCAACGGCAACCCACAAAGAACCTTCGTTGATACTGATCCAGTGGGTCAGGTAACGATCGAAAGCAATGGCTCCAGAGTCCTAACCTAAAAAGATGAAAAAATATAGAACGTTTGATGCGCCTGAAATTCAAATGCCGAATATCGCTAATAACATTGCTATAAAACGCAATTTTTGGATTTGGTTAATCTTGCGATGCAGGTGCTCTACGTAGGTACAAAAAAGCGGTAGAGATTATTAGATATTACTCTTATACTCTTACACTTCCCGCTTTTGGTCGTATCGTCGAGACTCATCATAAGTTATGCATTATGCTTTAATATCATAGCATGGCAGTTATGTTTAAATTTAAACAAAATAGTTTGGGTTTAGTTACCGCTCCATTTTAGCCCCGCGTATTCTCTCGTCGCTAACGAGCCAGTTGGGCGTACCGAATGCCAATGCCACAGTCACAAGGGCGATGACAAAAACGGCAATGCCACAATTGCCGGCTAAGCTTCTGTTCTTCATTGTCTCTGTAACAATTATTTACAATATACATAGCAATAAAACCAGATTTTTGTAGTTCCATAACACACTGTAGAAAGAATGAAAGTTTTGAATAAAAAAAATAGTAATAAATATCCATTATACATATTTGTATTCTTCCTTCTTGTCTTTATGTAGAAGGTATATAAATTCATTCCACATTAATAATTTATCAATCTCACTTAGGAATCTTACGGAAAATTTAGGAATGTTTCACGTAATTAATGGTCTGCCAATTTGATTTACTTAACCACTTAATCAACTTTATAAATTACCATCAGCTCGTCCCGGTTCCGCCCGCGTGGACCCGGGTTAAAAATAACATGTAGTCTATACGACAACACAAAATGTATTTTCAAATCATCCAGGAAACCATCGAAATGTCCCTATAAATATATAATTTCAATCCAATTGGTTAACCCGTTTAGAAGTTGACATACCGACAGCAGGGCCACTTACCGGGTCCAATTCTATTTTTTAATCATCTAAAAAATCATACAAATGCCCATATAAAATTTCAACCCAATCAGTTCAGCCGTTTAGAAGAAGTCAAAAAGACAAGTACGGAAGGATAATGACACTACCCATTTTTCTTTTAGCTGTACGTTTTCGAATAGAGCATATTCCCGCCGTAAAAAGAAGACCATAATCATCAATCTGCTTCTAAGGATAATAGATTTTTCAAATCGGTCAAGCAGTTTCTGAGTCCATTCAATCCAAACAAGCAATCAACTCATTCCTTTTTATAGTATTAGACTATTGGTATTAAAGAGTAGATTGTAAAACAATGAAAATTTACGATGAAAAATTATTTAGTTGAATATATAAAAAAATTCTAAACGTCAAACTAATTCTTAATCGTACACACAATTTACACCAAGCTTTTATGGCTTAAAAGTCATTTGGAGGCAACCTTGGTATACATACAAAGACCATTAACATAGCTTTAACTAAACCAAAAGTAATTTTACAAGACAAGGCTAATGCAAAGATGAATAACAAACATGCAGTTTCGTAATAGGTATACGTTAAATGAATGGTGGAGGTACATTTGGTTGTAATCCACGTAACATTCGCCCAGAAACAATGCTAAAAAGTTCACACGCGTTAGTCACTGTGAGAACGTTTGTTCTTCATTTTCAGGGTTGAATTGCCGAAATACGTCGATTCCGATACAGAAAACCAAAGTTCAACTGATATTTAATGAATATTCCTTATTGTAAATAACGAATTTTATCTACATTTTAAATGTACACTTGTGTGATCTTCTTTTTGTTTTATTATGGTTTTTCAACCGACTTCAAAAAAGAAGGAGGTTTACAATTCAGCTGCATTTTTCTATTTGTTACTTAATCACTATTTACTAGGGGAACCAACTTTTAATTTTTTTCTTTGAAAGCTTGTGTCTCTGACTTTGAATGTGGTTTAGTTCTTTGTTCGTTAAAAAATAATTACCTTGTTAAAAAATAATATTATTATATATAAAAAAATATATAAAAAAATATATAAAAAAATATATAAAAAAATACATAAAAAAATATATAAAAAAGGATAGAGCATTAAAAACGGGTTGCACTAAATTTTTCCCAAATCTCCAACTTAAAGAATATGATAAAAAAATCAAAGAATTTCGATTTTTCTTTTTAACATAGCAAACAAATGTCTTATTGGGAATGTATAAACAAAAATATATTACTATACTTTAGAACTTCTGTATAGTAATCAAATATAAAAACTAATTTTAATAAATTAAATTGTATACACTAATAACATATAGGGCAAATGTCCAGAGCATTAATAAAAAATTAAACAATAAATTTGTTAATCACAAACAACTTCATAAAAAATGATGTTCTATATTATGTTTAAAGATAATTTATATTGGAGCAAATAGGTATGACATGATTTGTACATACTTCACTGTACATAGTGTACAACTAGAATTTAAAGTTTCTCTGTTAATTCATGATTTTGGTCCTACTCCTGTGTAAAATGAACTCAAGTGTAGACTCATAAGAATGATGTAACACTATTCTTAAATAGCACAGTATTTATGGATAGTTGAAACCTTATTTGCCTCGACATATACCCCACATCAAATTAGAATTAAAATCTACTTATTATGATTAATGATATAGGAAATACAAATATCAAAGTACAAAATTACAAACTAACTTACAATAATTAACAAATTTATTTCTATACATCTTTATATTAAAGTATAGGGGAACAAAAAAATTTTCATTTTAAGTGAAAACTTTCTTTCTTTATGAGCCGATTATCAAAATAATTACACTGAATATGCTATTGATGTACAAATATTAACAAATGTTTTTTGTAAAATAATAAGGCTGTTGTGTTATAAAGAGTAAATTACTATAATAATAAATAAATAATTTGTGATAGAATTTAATTCTATTTGTTCCTATATGTTTAACACATTTAAGTCAACAGACCTTAATTAAGAAACAATATTTTTTGTGGATTTAAATAAGGCTGGAGAAATCCGAAAACACTGTTTTTCTATTCTTTTTTCACAGTACACTAAAAACTTAGCAATGGTTAAAAAGTTACTTTGTTCTGCTAAGCATAAGCACTCCTGGTTAAAGTAGTTTTCTGTTTCCTTAGACTTTTAACAATGAAACATTGCATAAAGAATCAAGCAGTTTATCTTACCTTAGTATGTTGATTCTGTCACAATATAAACTAAAAATCGGGAGTAAAATACGAAATGACTATTACGATATTACATAGCCGATAATAATTATATGTTTGATATTTTTAAATGTAAATATCACTATAATATACTAATAAAATATTTTTTATTATGATATGCACTGCTTTTCACACTGAAAACGTTTTCAAAAGTTAATTGTACGTTTGAACGTAAACTTAGTCACGTCCAAAGGGTGGAGCCAGGTGTAAACAAATCAGTGCCACTAACGAAATCTAGTGTCTACCACAAGTGTCTACTGTCTATTGCACAGATTAGTAATATGTATTGTCTATTGGCTGCAAAACTCAAACTTATTGTGGGAGTCGAGCACGCTTCGGCACGAATTGGGCCAGCTCGCACCGGGGAAGTACCACACCCCCACAGAAAACCGGCGTGAAATAGTGGCATGCCACTGTGTTTCGTACGGTGAGTGGGGGAGCCGGAGGCCCATTTCCTTTTCCTCACCCGTCCTAGTCCATTCCTTCTTTCCAGTCGTTAATCCTTTACTTTTCCCTTACCCCATAAAAGCAGGCAGCGCATTCACAGAGGGACTTTCACCTTTGCGAATGTTAATGGGCGGTGGTGATCGCTTTACATCAGGCGAACCACCAGCTCAGCTGCCCGCTATGACATAAAAAAAAAAAAAAAAAAAAAAAAAAAAAACTCGCACTTCTTCCCTTGACGTTTGACTATTATCTGCAACAAAATATATTTGTTTTGATAAAAGTAGATCATTTCCTATAGGCTTAGGTTTGCAATGTTTATAAGCAAAGCTAGCCAAAGGCTGTCATGGCGAGAGGTCTCCCGCTGGTAGTATGTCCTTGCCTGACCTCTTATCAACTTGACGACCAATTGATTTTTGTAGAAATTGTAGAAAATGCTATTATTATCATCCCCATAATACTCGGGTACCCCCAAAAGGAAGGCACCCGGTCTTTTGGAAGGTTTACGTGGGGACACAGATGCAACACGCAGGGCCTGATGAGAGTTGATTTGAGATTTTTAATGTGTTATGTGACATCAGCCGCAGCCTGCCCACGGCTGCACTATAGAGTTACAGCTCTGGGTTGTCCGCGGCCGATGTAGGATTTAATATCTGGGCTATGGAATGGACTCCCCGACACCTCGTCACACGGTGCCCTGCGGGCCTATTATTATTACTATTTAATTTAATAAAACGAACGACTCACAAACTTTGAAACGTATTTCTATAATTCATACAATTATTGAGAAAAGCATTGTATTTGAAATTTAATTTTTAATTCATAAATATTGAGTATGAGTAGTACTTTAAGGTACGGGCCTGAGCACAATAAATTTATTAGGTGATCGGTTGGTAGCCACGATATTTTTTATCACAGTAAAATAAACCAACAATCAAATTTTTCAAATCAACTGGGTCTTAATTCTTTAAGTGTCTGGAGGCGGAGGTTACAGAGTGACTTAGGGCTACTCTTTACTGCAGTGGCACATCCCATTTCCATGAGAATATTTTTTAACTACGTGGGCGAAAAGCAAGTAAATAATAAATATATACGTAAATCAAGCGAAGGTCCATTTGCAGAATATATATATATTTTGCATTTCATTATTTAAGTTTAAGAGCCCTCTTTGCTTGCGAGCTAGTCATGCTGATAATAATTTACCTATTTTTTTTTGTTTCAGTTTTCTTCGAACCCACTGACCGAAGGAAATCAACTAAGCCATTGAGAAATAAGCAACTTAACATAGCATATGCGTCACCAAATATTTCAGAATTGAAACATATGGCAAAATATTTAAAACCAGATGCATATTATCCATGTAAAGGGGACGATTTTTTTCAAATTATTGAGCTTTCAAAAATTGTTTCTCAATGTGTACAAACTCTCCTTATAACAATGGGTCCAAAGGGAATCGCTATTATAAAACGAGACAATTTAAAGTTAGATATACGATTCTATTCAAGCCAAGCAATTAATAAAGTTGAAAATGTTTCTGGCGCTGGAGATTGTTTTACCAGCGGATTTATATACGGAATATTAATGAAATGGCCAGAACCAAAATGCGTATCTTTAGGATTTGAATGCGCTAAAGCTTCATTGTCTAGCAAAACGACTGTGCCAAATAAATTTTCCATTTCTCAGATTAATACCATTCCATACGAAACTTACTTGTCTGAATTTTGATCATGGTATATTATTAGCTTTTATAAAGCGGTAAAATACAAAAAACATTTACCTACTAATTACACATTACCTATGTATTATTCCTGCCAATATATTAACCATCATATAAGAAACCTGTATAAATTTGAATTTATTTTAAAATCATTAACCTTTTATATAAATCAATAATCACATCCACAACGAATTACGATCTACCAACAGTATCTGTATATTCAATCTGTCCGACTAGTCCGGTCAATTTAGACATTCGAAGTTACATAAAGTCCCAACAAGCTGAATTTCTGTGAAGTTGTTTAAAACA
>NC_052112.1:6681323-6684852 GCF_012273895.1 Zerene cesonia | reverse complement strand
TTTTCTAAAAAATATTCCTAGCTAGATCGATTTATCGCCCCCGAAACCCACTATATACTAAATTTCATGAAAATCGTTCTAGCCGATTCCGAGATCGAGATATATATATATACAAGAATTGCTCGTTTAAAGGTATAAGATATAGAAATGAAATATTAAATATTATTATTCTGGGATAGTAGAGCTGTGCCACGCTGATCTACTGAAGTAAGGAGCTCCATTTTTTTTTAGTTTTTAATTTTTTTTGTTGATTGTTTGTCGTTTTTTCGTTGAAACGAATGCATAATGAAATCCTGTGGCTTGTTATAATGGCTTACTCATAGGTAAAAAAATAATAATTAATTAAGAATTTAAATATTTTTATAATGGAACAAACATCATTAGTCAGAATCAATCAAAATTAATTATTCTAAGCCACGAAAATAGTTATGTCTAGTAAAGGGGCTAATTGAGGCTGAAATTTTGATTAATTTAATAAAGGACGAGCAAAACATTACATTACATTTGAACAATAACGAACAAACGACGAAAAATAAAATTTAAACAAAGTTAGAAAGACAAAAAGCCCATAAGCTTACAGCAATATGTCACTTGTCAAAGTTGACTGTTGAAAGTTAAATTTGGGCTGGGCCGCCTATACAATACTATTTAACTATACCCGTATTGAATGTTGATAGATAAAAGCGTTATATTTTCATAATAGTATAACAGTTTATAAAATTGTGCCATTTTTTATAGGAAAAATTTTTAATTTTAAACTAACACAAAAATGGTTTCAAAATCAAAGACTGGACTATTTGCGCTGGGATTTTTTACATTTGCATCTTTATTTATTATTGTCGCTTTTGTAAGCCCATATTGGCTGGTTACTGATGGAAAATTGAAAAATCCGAAATTTTTAAGAATTGGTAAGTGTAATCGAGTATATACATTTTAGAGTAAGTACCTGTTGCAATGTGAATTGGAGTTGAAAACACTATCGAAATAAATTATGATTTCGTTTCAGGTCTATGGGAGGTTTGTTTTAATGGTTTTGAAGAAGTTCATCACTGGTATGACACAATATTCAGCGATTGTTGGTGGATTTTCGAAGAGGAATACTATATCATCCATGATATACTTTTGCCTGGTTTTTTTATTGCAACTCAATTTTTCTTTACAATAACAATGTGTTGTATTATTGTTTCAATTTTCTTATTTTACATGTACATCAAGAAAGATCAAGATGATGATAATTATGTAACACTTTTATTAACATTTGGAACTACCTTGGTAATAGGCGGTATGTATAATAAGCTTGTACAAGTAAAAATTCTTAAGTTCCTATTTGTTTTCCAATTTCATAGAAGTAGATATTATATATATTAAGAACTATATTTATTTTCAGGTTTTTCAGGTTTGATATCAGTTGTAACTTTTGGTGCAAGAGGGGATGGAAGGGATTGGATGCCTCATTGGGAGCACAATGATCTGGGATGGGCATTTGCCCTTGGTGTTATAGGAGTTATATTTCTGTTTCCAGCAGGAATACTGTTCCTTATTGAGGCTAGAGTGAGGAAATACAAGAGACTGCATGAAATGCAAAGTAGAGAACCTTCATCCTATACAATGCACGAAAGGAAGGTTGCCTTTCCTGGGCATACAGATATATAAAATTATATTGTAATATTTTAGTGATAACACTACACAGGCAGGCTAACAATTCATGATCTTATGCAATCCGTCCAAGAGTTATTTAGGAAAAAGTTTTTTATGTAATTGTATTTTTAAGTACATAGCGTTAAGGTACAGTGTAATCTGAATTTACTTTAAACAAGATCTGGGGGTAATCATTTTTTAACACATTTTTGTACTTTCTAAAGTCTACTGTGGCATCATAAATATTGTCTTTTTATCATTGTAAAGGTTTATGTTGTTTTATGTTTTTTAATTTAAAGGTACAGTAGAAACTTGATCAACTAAACTAATGTATGATGTCAGGCATCCAGATAATTATATATCTGGATCTTGATAACACAATGTATGAAAGAAGGTTTCAGTAAATTTTTAGATTAAGTTTTAATAATCTCAGGTGCGTATTGAAAATAACAAATAAATCTTGTCATAGCACAATCAAGTAAATGTGTGAATTTACAATAGGAGCTGTACAATTTTACCTTTTTTTTCATTCTTGGTGCAAATTTCTCAAATGCTTCTATCATAACATTTGTTTCCGGACAATGCCCAATCGGTCCAGCTTTTATGTGACCAAGGAAAATTGGGGTGAAATTTTGTATAATAAGATTATTAAGATTTACATTATTTAACATATGATTAGGGGATGCACATCATTTTAGTTAATTAATATTTTATTAAATTACATACATACAAAAAATCATGTCATAGATAAATATGAATGTATGTATACATGCATAGATCTTTTTTTCTATTCATTTGAAAGGACTGAGGGTTTGATAATCCAGTTTCTGCTAAATGAATAATAATTATCTTAAAACAAAATATTAAACCACCTCCAAAGGCTGGCACCAGGTTTTAAATAAAAAAAGAATCATAAAAATTGGTTTACCCATTAAAAAGGTATGACGTAAAAATATATTCATATTGATAACTTCCTTCTTATAAAGTTTGTTAATAACCTCCTTTTTTGAACTCGGTTAAAGAATTATGTAAAGTATTAAAAAATTCATGCTTATAAGATTGTGTACAATAGCAAAGTTTTTGGTTATTCTTAATTTTTTTTTTTATATTTTACATTAGCAACAGATACTTGACACTTGGATATTGACTATTTAATATGTAAGCTGATACTAACCCTGTCTTTTTTGTTTTTGTCGTTATTTAACTCCTATAAATGAGCAATTTTTAACAAATATTTTATTCTTGAATGATTAGAAAAGAATTGCATTCATAGAGAAGACAAAAATTCACAGAATTCAAAATTGTCAGGAAGATATTCTGGGTTAATAGGTTTTAATTAAAAAGCATTTTTAATAATTAATGTTTTTATATTATTTAAATTAAGGCCTTGTGCAAAATTAACATTTTTAAATTCAGTGAAACAATATAAAACGTTTAGTACAAAACGAGTTGTTTACTTTTAATATACCTAAGGGATTGTACCCATAATACTTTTTTAAGATTACCGACCCCTCCCTCCCCCTCGGTGACCGTTCGTAGTATATGCTAAGACAGAAATTGATTCAATATGTCTTGACTCTATTGTAATACAAATAAAATTTCAACACCGATCATATTTTTATCAATGTTAAATAGGAATAGAATGTATATGGGCATTGGTTACATTTGCTTAATGATAAAACGGTACGAATCGTGTAGGTATAGAGGGTGTAAGTTTGCTTTATTTCACTATATAACATTTTGAGAAAAAAAATATCTGAACCACCGCAGGTTAAGTACAGGTTACTCTTATATAATTTTTATTTTCTGATCGTCTAGTCCGGTCAATTTAGACCAAAAAATGAGGGTGAAGTTACATAAAGTCCCAACAAGCTGAATTTCTGTGAAGTTG
>NC_052112.1:6668830-6680323 GCF_012273895.1 Zerene cesonia | reverse complement strand
ACGATTTTCATGAAATTTAGTATATAGTGGGTTTCGGGGGCGATAAATCGATCTAGCTAGGAATATTTTTTAGAAAATATCATATTCGTGTTTTATTCGTGTTTTTTTTTCCTGACATCTATTGGTGAATAATAACACTATTTTGCTTCGTAGATAGCTAGACAACTGAAATAACACATAGGTACTTTTTATACCGATATTCCTACGGGATACGTCACAGCTAGTATAGATTATAGAACAACTGTGCTCCCTGGGGCCCCAAGGCCCCAGCCCCTGTCAAAAGCACTGTACACTGTCACTTTCATACACTTGTTTTGATTTTTTCTTAATTTTGTACCTACTATGGACAACCTATCGTATCAGTAAAACTTAAACGTGCTTTTTTTTTAGGAAATTGAGGCGAAACTCATTATTATTTAGACATACCTGATAATAGATTTTGATTGAACGATGTTTGGCTACCTGTCAGCGTTTGTCCTAAATTTGTATAATTTTTAAAATGAATTCATTTTCACAGAATAACAGAATATGAATGTTATAAGTATATAATAACATTAATTTTACTATTTCTTGAGGATAAATTATTATAGCTTAAGACATGCTATTAAGAAAGGTGTTTAGCGGTAGCATAAGCACTAGTAGGGTTATGCATTTGCGTTTTATTTCACAAAGTGAGAACATTGTCATATTTTGCAACCATCTAGGTATAAGTAAAGAAAAGGTACAGTACATCCAGATTAAACAACCATACTTAAAGAAAATAAATGAAGATGAAGTTAAAAATATGATCAATGCCGTTCATGAAATTGGCTATCCTAAAGATGTGTTGGTGAACTATCCCAACCTCTTCTCTATGCTACCAATTACCTTAATGAATAGATACAAAGTTTTAGAAGAATGTGGATTTCAAAATATCAGACCTGATCAACTCTTATCTTATTTAACAATAATGAAACAGAAAACAATTGGTGAATTAAAACAGTCAGGTGTTCTACCACCCATGTTAAACTTAGAAAATAAACTAGCAAGCTGTATGACTCAGTGGCCCACTTCTTTAACAAGTCTTATTTATGAAGATGTAAATTTAATAACATTGTATGAGTTACGCATCAAAATTATTCAAAGGTATCTTGAATTAATGCTGGACCTCAGCAATGAGGAGTTTGATAGGGGTCTGAAAACTTATCCCACAATAAAACATCGGCCATTGCAAGCTATAAATGAGATACTAGTCATTTTACAATCGCAGATGGCAATTCCCAATGATAAAATAAAGTCTAATTTGTACTTGATACATGTTGATCCAGATAATCTTAAGAAGATATTGTATGATATTCGAACATTAGGTGGAATTGATGTGAAGGAAGTGATACGGATGTATCCAAAGATAGCTACAAAAAATTATTCAACTTTGTTTGAGATAAAGAAAGTTCTGGAGAAACATGGCTTGAAACCAGAAGCACAGGCTCGTTGTCTTCAAATATTTACACTCAGTCCAAAGACTGTTGATGAAAGGATAGAACATGCAAAAACTACACCTGAATTTAGCATTTACATAAATCATCCCAGATTTTTGAAAATGATATATTTTAACAAAACAGTATTGAAGAGGATGATAGATTTACAAAACAATAACAAAAAATGTCTTAGTCTCAATATATTATCAGGTAGCTCTGCACGGTATGAATTATTTGAAAAGGCCCCAGGAGATAGATTAGGAAAAGGAAAAGATCTGATATTTACAATCAGTCAGCTAATGGAAAATAAATATTCAAAGAGAGAAATACGAAATACATTAAGAAGGCACCCATTTTGGATAAATATACCTCTGATTGAAGTAAAATATGCTTATGATAAATTATCAAAACAATTTTCAAAGCAAGATATCTTTGAAAATTGTGCTATTCTTCTATATCCTTGGTACAAAATAAATGAAGCTCTAGGAATAATCAATGGTGCAAGCAGTATAAATAGTGAATATTATTTGAAAGAGCACTTAAACTTATCAAGTCTTACAAAGTCCCAAAAGTTGAGTTTAGTTCTGTACATTGTTGAAAAAAAACATTACTTCAGTGGTAATGGTGTTTGGACTGAAGAACAGAAGAAGAATATAGCTCATCTAACAGATTCTAAGATGGGAAAAGATGTTCAACTACAAATATAAATTTAAAAAATAGTCAGTATTTTTTTATACCTCGTAAATTTTTATTAAGAGCAAGCTTATTTTAAATTTGCATCCCCTCACGACAAATTGTATCACTAAATTTGTTTCACAAACTTATCATCATTTCTCAAGCAATCTATGCTTGGATTCAGGACCCTGAAATCGTGTTTGAAATAAGAATAGAAGGACAAGGATCAGTTTTTTATAGTTAACTAGCTGATACGGCAAACGCTGTTCTACCTTACTCTTATTATTTAGGGACATGAAATATAGATTTAATTTTTAGTTTTATAGCATTGAAATGCTTTATAAATGAGAAATTTTGAAAGAATAGAAAAAAAATGATTATGAGGCAGGATCCCTGAATGCCTCGTGATCAATGAAAAATAGATGTTGGCCGATTCTCATACCAACCCGATATACACACAAAATTTTATAAAATCGGTCCAGACTTTTAAACGGACTATGATAAGTAACATTGAAAGTAAATTAAGAAACGAGAATTTTATAAATATAGAGATATGAAAATCCACAACTTGATTCCATGGTACATTAATAAGAATCTGAAGCATTTCGTACCAGTGAGTAGACTGTAAAGGTATGATTCTAATTTTGACACCGTGAAAGATTTATTTATAACCATTTTAAACCGATATCAAGGCATTGCTCTAAAATAAATTACACTGTCTGTGATTTCTTATCGTTCGTTCATTATTTTCTGTGCAAAAGATGAACTAATAAATATCTATGGCCTTTGACTATATAGTGTCACTACACAATTGTCAAATAGCAAATTTGAATTTTTGTCAGTCAGAAAAATGGCGACTTTACTTCCTCGTTCTTTATATTTAGCTGAAACAATATTTCTTAAAAATGGTACAAAGGTATGTTTACTAATTATAAATCCTTCTTAATTTTGTAGAGAAAGTAAAAAGATTTTTTTTTTAATAATAAACGGTGATTTTCTGTTAATAATTCTATCTAATGAATTTTTAATTTCAAAATATTTTTAGAAATTTTGTATTTTGCCTCGATGACTACCACAGAAGTAAATATTAATTTGGTTTCTATTTATCTTAAATGCCCATTTTCTATTCGATTGCGTTTATGTAATATTTATAAATTCGACCTTGTAATTTTTACCTCGTAGTCCTTACGTCATCAATTTGTCTATCTATTCGTATAAATATGAGAAATGAAATAGAAATAAAACTTTTATTATATGTAAGTTTCGATATTATATTCAGTCACAAAATTTGTTTCAATACTCCTGTCAATCGTAATAAGGTAGGCTTTACATATAAATTATTGTTATTTCAAAAATAAACATAGGTTTTTTATTTATTAACATACTGTTACCTTTATATACTCTCTAATGGTTATTCATTGTGAATGTTATTACATATAAACATATATTAGATAAATGACTTGTGATAATAAATAAAATAACTTTATTTTTATGTTTGGGCATCCCATCCCATTAAATTATAAAGTATTTATATTTATATGTTGAATGAACATAGAAAATTGAATGTAAAGAATTATTTTTTTAGCTTTACTAATCAGTTACATATTTCCATACAGTTATAAATTTTAATATGGTCTGTATTTTAAATTATGTAATGTTATGATATTTTGTAGTTTGCAGCAGGAACTGCAGGAAGGAATCTGCCAAACAAACAACAAGTTCGTAATCTAAATGTCCATGAGTATGTCAGCTACACTTTACTGCGAGACAGTGGCATTCCTGTCCCGAAATTCAACATTGCTAAGACGCAGGATGAGGCAGTCAAGTTTGCCAAGGAACTAAATACCAAAGATATTGTGCTTAAAGCACAGGTAGGTAATAAATAGTAAATATTGTGATACTTTATGAATAAACAGCAAAAGCTCTGAAATAATATTCAACCACAAAGACAGTTTTATTTTTCATTGCAACAAAGGCCATTCATAGCTAGATCCTTCAGCCTTCTTCCACCCGCAGCCAACAATACATTTCAGCTTAAAGTGGGATCCAACACTTTTATAATTTCAATAGTGTATTTTATTTTAGGTACTTGCTGGAGGCAGAGGTAGAGGAGCATTTAAGAATGGCCTCAAGGGTGGAGTCAGGATGGTTAATACGTAAGTACAGTTATGTAATACATTAGTCCCGTGGGCCATAGAGTATACCATATAGAATACAGACAGCTCTGTACATCAGAACATCATGTTGTTATGTAACACTGTAACATGTTTTTCATATTTTATTTGCTCTCGTATAAATGAGAATTAAGGCGTATAATTGAGAATTAAGGTATAATGTAATATAAATCACCTCAAAAGATAATCTGGTCTCTATATGATACTCAGCCAAGGGAATGCAACAAGGTAGAAATTGTAATATACTTTATTTCTATTTTAAATGTTGTAGCCCTGAAGATGCAGGGGATATAGTTGGCAAGATGTTAAAACAGTACTTGGTCACCAAGCAGACTGGTGCAGCTGGGCGCATTTGTAATATGGTGATGGTTACTGAGAGGAAATTCCCTCGCCGAGAATACTATGTGGCTATTATGATGGAGAGAAGTTTTAATGTAAGTATACATAGTTGTGGACTATACTATTTCTAAGAATCTCAAATAGCACATATTTTTCACTGTATTTATTAGAAATTGGTATATGTGTTGCATGATGAAGTTTTACTATGTAAAATATTATTTTTTATTTCCAAATCAAAATACTGATTCTTAATATTCATATACATATACATATTCAATATTTACATTGAACAAAAACATAAGGTTGAACTTAAATAAAGAATTGTGGACTTGTTGATAGATAGTTGAAATGTTCTCCTTGGAGGTTTATAAAAAGTTTCCAGTCACATTGATGATTTTAAGATATTTTTCTTTTAACATGCTTGGAAAAGAGGTTGATTTAGTTTAAATAAATTTAAAATTATAGGGTCCAGTTATAATTGCATCATCTCAAGGTGGTGTTAATATTGAAGATGTAGCTGCTGAAAATCCAGACGCCATCACCTATGAGCCTATTGATATTGTTTCTGGTATAACTGATGAACAAATATGCCGTGTCATTGAAAAGGTAATAAATTATAGAGATATTTGAATTAAAATTTGCCACTTATTATAAGTCTGCACAAAAATTTATATCATCATTTCCTTATTGAAACCTAACCAAAAAATGTACTTCTACCACTTTTACAGATAGGTTTGAAAGAACATTCAGCCCAAGCATCAGAGATGATCAAGAAGATGTATTCTCTGTTTTTGAGCAAGGATGCTTTACTGATTGAAGTTAATCCCTATGCTGAGGACGCAATTACAGGCGATTGTAAGTCTTATACTCAATTATTATTAAATATTGTATACCAAGCAAGTTACAGTAAAATAATGGGCCATTTTTTTGTGTATCTGTGCCTTGTACAATGAAGAATCTATAAATAAATTTGTTATTTTGATTACGAAATATTAAACGCAACTTTTTTTAGCTGTTTGTGTGGATAAAGTTACGATTTATCTCTGAAATTGACTATTTCATTATAAATAACAAAAGTAACATTAAGGAACTTTTGTTATTTATAATGAACTAAATTTATGTACCTACTTTTAATGTACCTATTTGAGAATATTTCAGATGGTAATGTAATACTTATAAATTTTAGTCTTCTGCCTCGATGCCAAATTCCGATTCGACGACAACGCCCAGTTCAGACAAAAGGAACTATTTCAACTGAGGGACATTACTCAAGAAGATCCCAAAGAAATTGAAGCGGCCAAATTTGACTTGAACTACATTGCACTTGATGGTATAGTTTGTTTATAATGTTTCACTCTCTTGACTCTTGTTTCTAAGTTTTGATTTCATGCAAGTATTCCCTATTTTATGATTTTAATAACAATTTTTTAAAACAGTTATATTTAAAATATTTGATTGATTGGTCCCAACTAATATCATAAATGTGAAAGTAGCTCTGTCTTCCTGTCTGTCTGTCTTTCCCTTTTTCACGCCAATGGGCTGATTTGTATCAAATTTGGAACAAAGAAGGTCAAAAGGTTAGATACCCAGATAAAGATTAAATACCTTTGAATACGAGGGTGAAGCCGTGGGCGGAATGCTAGTTTTCACATAATGCAAGTAATAATTTAAGTAATTAATTAGCCACTTATTGTATATGTCAAAAAAATAGATAGATAGTCTTTGTGGGTGAATGTTATTATATTATGAAGTTTTTCGTAATATATGTGGTATAGGTACAGAACATTAATATAAATGTTTCTATTCTTAGTTGGGTCATGCAATGAACTCTCGTTTGATATAATTTATATTTGTGATTTCTAGGCAACATTGGTTGTATGGTGAACGGTGCTGGTTTGGCGATGGCCACTATGGACATCATCAAACTGTACGGAGGAGACCCGGCTAATTTCCTCGATGTGGGCGGTGGAGCCACTGCTCAGGCTGTATCTGTATGTATATTAATACACAAAATATGATTATATAATAATATAGGATATCTTTTTTTGATGTGACTTTCTTTAGGTAATATTAATCTATTGCCATACTAATTGTTGATGGATAAATTTTATTTATTGTTATTTTGAACAATATTCAATTATGTAATAGTTCAATAAACTCCTCTTGAATGTTGTTAATGTGCCACATATACAAAAATGTTAGTCATCGTTCGAGAAATTGTTTTTCTTAAACAGTTTGATAATAAACTCAATTGAAATGTCCGCAAGCTCAAAGATCGCAGATTAATGTAACCTTCGATCATTAATAAACTGTACTTTGACTCGGCAGATGAACTGAACATTATCAGTTCAAGGCAATGTATCAATATGTGACATTTCTTTGTGTTCACATCGCATTTGATTGGTTTGATTACAGGAAGCATTTAAAATTATCTTATCGGATCCGAAAGTGTCGGCTATTCTTGTAAACATCTTCGGCGGTATCATGCGGTGTGACGTCATAGCGGAAGGTATTATCAACGCCGCCAAGAATCTTAACATACAGATCCCTGTGATTGTCCGTCTTCAGGTAATTATTACATTTTAATATTTAAATTAAAATGTAATAACAATATTATATATTATTGTTTCGTTAAAAGCATTATTAGAAGCAAATTTTAATTAGAAGTTAAATTTTACTTGCACCACAGTATAAAGAGAATCATACAGTAGTACTTTCATCTCGGAAAAACTATAAAGGCTTAGCATAAAATAATAGCTTAAAGAAAATAAATAATAATAGCTTAAAGAAAATCCTTATTAAGTAAAACAGATACTACCCATTTAATTTTTAGTTTTATAGCATTGAAATGCTTTATAAATGAGAAAATTTGAAAGAATAGAAAAGGCCGCGTTCCATCGATACAATATTGTAATCATTGAGATAATGTTTCGTATTGGTTGTGATGGTTCTTAATCATCTCAATAGATGGCGTGGGGTGCCCCTTAGGCACATGAAACCGAAAGAGTAGAAGAAATTCGATTACTGTGGCAGGATCACGGGTGGCCGAGAGGCTAGGCGTTGCTACGGTTAGGCAAAATACGCAGGTTCGAATCCTGCCTCGTGATCAAATTTTTTCTATTCTTTCAAAATTTCTCAGATACTACCCATATTATATTTTTTTATTAGGAATTCGGATGAGCGACTTTCCTTATTTAGAATAAAGACAAAATCAATATATTCTGAATTAACTGAACAGGGTACAAAAGTGAACGAAGCCCGCAAGCTAATCGCCGAGTCCGGACTCCGCATCGTGCCGCGTGACGACCTGGACGAGGCGGCGCAGCTCGTGGTACAGCTCTCCGAGATCGTGTCCCTCGCCAAGAAGGCCGGCGTCGAGGTCCAGTTCGATATACCCAAATATATGCTCGAGAAGTAAAACAGTATTCCCACCATTCATGCCTACATCTATTTAATCTCATTATTCGAATACCACAACCATCCTACTTACTTAGATTAAAGCACCATTTATTTCGAATCGATGTAGACCGAGGCGTGTCGGTGCCGCTCGATGCGATTGTTACGCAATGTCATTAAAAATGTTAACTTTGCACTCGCTCTAGACGCTTCGTTGTTGTAAAAGTAAATTGTTTTCGAAATTTTTATGAACCTCATTTAGATACTCTTGTAAGTTTTTATCATCGTGTTATATGTAACTTATTTATCGTTTTAGAGTAAGTTGTTTGTATAATATATATTTTACTTAGGAAACTTAACCGACCGGTACTCTCGTCTGAACGTCAGTAATTTTTATATGTGCCCCATTTTCTCAATTTCCTCATCCATCCTTCAAATGTCCCAATATAAAAATAAATAATAAAACATACAGTTTTGCCCAATGTAAGTCGGTAAAAGTGTACCTTGTACTAATAAATATAATTATTTGTTGTTATCGTAAAATTTCACTCTATGATAAAGTTCAGACGTCAACCTTATATTAACAAATGTTCGCTTCTACGTGGTTCTAAATACTATTTAGTATAAATCTGTTAAATGATTACATGTGATTCATATTGCCAATATGCTTGGCCGGTACATGTATCTGCGCAATAAGCAAGTATTATGTACATTTTTGTATATTATACAATGTGTATGTTCCTTTGTAGATAGATATCATTATATTGATTAACGTGTTTAAAGTACAATAAGGTATTTTATTTACCTAAGTGATATTTATTTCTTTGATATGTAATATGATGCAATCATGCCCTTAATAAATTAACTTAAATCGATAGTAGTATTTCATTTTTTCACCCTAGAGATATATATGTAGTGTAGAGTATTCCGCATATTTGTTGAATGTAAGTCACGTAAATAGTGAGATCGTGTAGCGAGCGATTAACAGTTACAGTACATTTAATTTTCTAAAAACGATTGATTTACGTGACTTTTTGTTACCTTGACGATTCAATTGATGGGTTGTACCTTTTGATACCAACTAAAAATATATACTGAAGTGTTCTGTTTGAATTTAAGAAACAAACATTACACTGGTTTTTGTAGTCGAAGTTAGAAGAAAAGTAGCCTTCAAAACTTATAGGTAACTGAATGTACTGTTTAGGTAGCAATTAAAATGATTGACACGAAATCGAGCGGCGGCGGCGGCAGTGGATGCTGCGTGGCGCACGGAAGACGCAAAAAAAAGAATAAATAACCTACTGGACTTGAAAATCTTGAAAATGAAGGTGAAAAATGGAATATGTCGTAAAAGTTGTGGACAGTAAATATCTTATATTATAGAATGAAGAATTCACTCAAAACCCAAAATAATTTTGTTAACTATATTGTATCGAGTGGTGAATTAATTACGAGGAGTAAAACAAAAGCATTCGCTTCATGTAAAAAAAACACAATTTGTGGTATTTTATTAGCTCGAATCATTTATATTTAATAATACTTTATTTTGGAGTCGTGTCTTGTTTTGATAATAAAATGATGTTCAATTATTTCCTTAGCAGTACTTTTTTTTTAAAAGCTAAGTCGATTCATGTCAATTTTGTGTGATAACTTTTTAATTTGGTGCAACCAAGGTGAATTTCAGCATTATATACAAAGTATAAAATTATATATAAACAGCATAAGTACGTGTCATATTATCATAGGAGTAGTGTTAGTTGTGAAAGAATTCAGTTTTTACAATATATATGAGAGAGAGAGACGACGCTATGGTCTGTGGGATGTTTACAAAAAAAGGATAAGGATTTAATTAGGCTTACGAATGATTTTGACATTAAAATGAAACAACAAGAAAACATGAAGAAATTAGCTTTATTTAAAGTAAAAGAATCGCTTTTAATAAATCTTATTTATCTTTCATAACTGTACATGATTATACATATAAGTCTAAACATTTATAGCAATATACGTTTAGTGGACATCATTTCCTATAAGATGAATTAAAATAATTCTTATAAAATATATGAAATTATATAACTAATTGTTCAAATAAACAATTGCACTGAGACAGCATGTGACATGGATTCAAAGGTACATTGTATTATGCTACGCACTATATAACTTCTTTACTGGGCGTAGAAATGCCCAACGCTTCCTCGTACCCAACTTTTGTTTCGTGTTTATCTGAAACAAACAAATATTTTTATTGGGTGTGTTTACATAAGTGTTCAAAAATTATTTTTAACCGCTCATGTAGTATTTTTTATCAGCTCAACTTATAGACATAACACCAATTCATTTAACTAAATTTTATCAATTATTTTCGAGACTCGAATGTAAATATTTCTTTAGAAACTCTTGCCATCAAGATGATGCTGGTGTTGCAGACATAATAACGGCATGTGGAAAAGTTCTCGAGGAGCGGTAAAATTTAATAAATTGTAAATGTATCTTACCCTTCTTAGACTTCTTTTTCTTTGAATCCTTGTCTACCGTGTCCTTCTTAGACTTCTTATGTTTTTCAGTCTTATTTTTCACCTGCTTTTCGGGCTCTATGTCTGCGCCACCGCTATTGACGTCGTTTGTGTCACTTAAATGACTATTTATAAGTAAATCTTCTGTTGCATTGTTTGCGTTCAGTTCTGGAATAATAAGATTCTCCTCTTTGTCATGTTTCGACGACTTAGTCTTCTTCTTCTTGGTGGTTTTTTCGGTGGATTTTTTGTCAGAAGACTTCTTTTTCTTATCTTTTTTCTTTTTGAGTAACTCGCCTCCTGGTTGAGGGTACTGCTTTACTCTCGTCACGAGCATTTCTTCCTCACGTAAAGGTCTATAATTAGAAATAACTTGTGTTGTAAATGAAATATGATGTAAATAAACATAATATATTTAGACAGCATTTATGGCCAGAATATTAATTTTTCGAGTAGAAACCGAGCGTAGCCTTATTGTAAGCGGTGTAGTGTAGCTTCTAGCGGTGCGTACTTGTAATGTGACGGTAACGGCGCGTACGTGTTATGTAACGGTAGCGGTACGTGCTTGTAATGTATCGTTAGCAGTGCGTGCAATGTGTCGGTAGCGGTGCGTGCGTGTAATGTGTCGGTAGCGGTGCGTGCTTGTAATGTGTCGGTAGCGGTGCGTGCGTTGTAATGTGTCGGTTGCGATGCGTGCGTTGTAATGTGTCGGTAGTGGTGCGTGCTTGTAATGTATCGGTAGCGGTGCGAGCTTGTAATAAGTCGGTAGCGGAGCTTGCTTATAATGTGTCGGTAGCGGTGTGTGCTTATCATGTGTCGGTTGCGGTGTGTGTAATGTGTCGGAAGAGGTGCGTGCGTTGTAATGTATCGGTAGCGACGCAAGCTTGTAATAAGTCGGTAGCGGAGCTTGCTTATAATGTGTCGGTAGCGGTGCGTGCT
>NC_052112.1:6659688-6668637 GCF_012273895.1 Zerene cesonia | reverse complement strand
ATGTATCGGTAGCGGTGCGAGCTTGTAATAAGTCGGTAGCGGAGCTTGCTTATAATGTGTCGGTAGCGGTGTGTGCTTGTAATGTATCGGTAGCAGTGTGTGCAATTTGTCGATAGCGGTGCGTGCTTGTATTGTGTGGTAGCGGTGCGTGCTTGTATTGTGTCGGTAGCGGTGCGTGCTTGTAATGTGTTGTGCGCCGGCGGCAGAGCGTTTAGCGTGTAGAGTGTACAGTGCACTCACACGTCGAGGTCGAGGTCGAGCGCGCGGTGCGGGTCGTCGTGCGGCGGCGGCTCGTCGTCGGAGGGCGCGGCGCCCTCAGGCAGCTCGCCGCCCGTCTCCACCGCGGGCCGCCGCTGCACGCGCGCCTCCGAGCCCTCTGATAGCATACAAACACATTAATCATATGTTTTTATATAACGTCTTATATATAAAAATCAATTGCTGTTCGTTAGTCTCGCTAAAACTCGAGAGCATCTTGGTCGATTTAGATAATTTTAGTTTTGATGCATTCATAATAATCCAGAGAAGCGTTAGATGGTATTAAAAATAAGAAAAAATATACAAAAAAAAATTTTCTATCGCGTTGCGAAGTCCGCTGGGTCTGCTTGTATATAATAATTATCATAAAATGATTATAAAAGACCGACCTGATTATTAAAGACTTATACTAATTGCATACTCTTTACCATCGTTCCTGTAATTACAAAGATTATGAAACCAAGAGATATTGTGCAAATCGTACTTATATTATAAATGCGAAAGTTGTTGTTGTAAGGATGTGTGTGTGTTTGTTGCTCTTTCACGCAAAAACTACTGAACCAATTGCAATGAAATTTGGTACGTAGATAGCTGAACAACTGGAATAACATATAGGCAACTTTTTATTCCGGTATTCCTACGGGATACCGGAATAAAGACTTACGCGGTTGAAATCGCGGGGCGCAGCTAGTAATTCATAAATATGTAAAGTGCTTTATTAAACTATGATGTGCTGAAGAACCGGAATTCATCCTTGCTTAATTTGCATGTCTTATTTGTATTTGCGTCACTACTAACACCTGGCAGACTAGTCTTTATCTGATTTTTAAACTACGGCTACTGGCTATAACTATTTAGTTATAGCATATTTTGCCCTACTCACCATCGCTATCAGATTCAGTGGAATGTCTTTCAGTCTTGCTCTTTCGTTTCTTCGACGGCCGCTTCTCTTTCTTCGCCTTTTTCGAGCTTTCTCTCGATATTAAGTACTGATCAGATCTCTTAGCTGAAAATAAATCACCACAAAATATAAATAAATAAATAAAACTTTTATTTGCCAGAAAACATGATGTACATTATTATTACCTTAAAGATATTACTGAGGAGTGAGCTATATTTAATTTTTTATTACACAATAAAAGATAATATGAACTGCAGACCCAGACACTAAGGAAACTTGTATCGTAGGCCTGCAACCCTTTCTGATATCATAAATAGTAAGTACAATTTAAATTAAAATAGCAATTGATATTATTACACACAATACATAAAAATTTTATTTTGTTTATAAAATATAACAATCACGACTTTTACATTTAAACTATTACAAAATTCATTTCATATATATATTTTACATTTTTAGTAAGTTTTAGAGCAATAGACATGCCAAACGCCTTTAAAATGTTTACATGTGTTTGAATGTGTGTGTGTGTGTGTGTGTGTGTGTGTGTGTGTGTGTGTGTGTGTGTGTGTGTGTGTGTGTGTGTGTGTGTGTGTGTGTGTGTGTGTGTGTGTGTGTGTGTGTGGGTGGGTGGGTGTGTGTGTGTGTGCGCGCGCGCGCGCACTATGCCTCAATGTCATTGGCAATTTTGTTGTAAATGTAGGGACCGAAAAATGCTTGATGGCCGTTGAGCTAGTCTGGTGTTATATTTTGATTGAGAGAAGACTTTCTCTTTCCTTCTTTTACTTAAAGCGATTTTCGTAGAATTCGAACTAGATAATCCATGTTGATTTAGGAGAATGTTATGAATAAAGAGTTGTCGAACAGTCAGAACACCACATTCTTTAAATAGCTCTGATGTACCAAAATAAAATGGCTTAAATATGCAGAACAGCTCTTTGTGCCCGCTCCAGTATTAACATGTTGGTACTTGAAGAAATTACCAATAAACCTCAATAGCATTATAAACATCTTTCATCTCTTAATAATTAAATTCTATTTTAGTAGAAAACGAAATAGAATATACAAATAGACATACCAATTGGACTATATTTAAACTACTATTATTAATCAAAAGTTATTGAACAACAGTTTCTTCTATTCTTTTGGAACATTTGATGTATTTGATAATAGCCTTTCTCGAGAATTAAGAAAAAAAAAGTGTATACTCACATTGTATTTGCAAGGGCACCTCTAGCGCTATCTCCGCGACAGGAATGTCATCCTGCTGGTAAGAGCGCGGCGAGTCGTCTTTCAGATAGTGCGGGTTGTTCGCTTGCTCTTGCTTGCGCGCTTCCCGAAGCTGCAAAATGTTGTACTTGCATTATATTATTCACATATATCACTAATTTTATGGGCGTGCAAGTACGTAGTCGTTCCCCTTATACAAGTGATTTCATGAATATATTCAAAATGCGCGTGCAACTCAGATATTTTCAATTCGAGAATTACCGAGCCCATTTTTTTAACTGGTTTATACACCGAATTAGAAAAAATTATTTGATTATTTATAAGATTTCAATACAACACAAATGATTACAACACAAATAAAGTGAGCGTTGGCAAGTGAGCGCATACGTGTGGGGTATGCATGTGCTTTAGTGGAAGTGCGTGCGTGTGTGTGTAGCACATGTGTATGCAAGTGAGTGCGTTCATGTGTGAAGTGTATGCATCTGAGTGTGCGCGCGTTTGGTTAATGCATGTGTGCGTGGGAGAGTGCGCGGACGCGGACGCGTGATGTGGTGCACCCATGTGAGTGCGTGTGCGCGCGTACCATCAGAAGCTCGTCGGGCGTGAGGTGCGTGAGGTGCGTGCGGTGCGTGGCGGGGCGCGCGTCGGGCGGCGGCGCGGCGAACAGCGCGGCGCCCTCGTCCTCCGAGCTCGAGCTCTCCGACGACCAGCGCGAGTGGGACAGCCACTGCTCGAGGTCCAGCCTGCGACAAACGAGCGTTGCGTTTATATCATGAAAAATAAATATTATAAATATTTTTTAGGTATAAGGATATAAACTTAACAAAATAATACATAGAATATGAATTTTAAAAAATGATAGAAATACAAACAATTACAACAGTAAATAACTCTTAATAATACAGTAGTAAACTCTTTGCACTGTTTCTGAGAAGAATATTTTTCATTGGAAAACTTTAGGAAACTAATATTTCCATCAAAAATCCTATACAATGTTTTGTATACATTTGCATTCCAAATAGTCTCATCATGAAAACTTCTTATTGCAGGTTTTCCAAATTTTGTAAGCATATACCATTTAAATTTATTTAACTTACTCGGCAGGCATTGGCACTTTCTTCTGTGCTTTAGGCGCCACAGGTTTTAACTCGCCCTCAAACAAACTCGCCAACTCCTCAATCATACCACCACTAAAGTTGCTTGATGTCTTCTCACCATTAAGCAATTCTTCAACATTATCCTCTTTATCCAATCCATTGCTAAAACATTTCATAAGTTTAGAAACAATTCATTATTATTTCTAAAATGTCTATATGAACACACAAACTATACATTTAACATATATAACTTTAAAACATTTTTCTTTTCTTACAGCCAACCAATCACTTTATAATTTTTTTAATCCTATTAAATCCTCACCTCTCATGCTGCACAAGCGTGTCAGTAATAACTGAATCCTTAATAGTGATATCGGGCACACAGCTGTCTGGGTCGATTCGAGCTAACACCAGCGACAGTAATGCAGTTGCATTGTGAGCTCGCTCTTGTACCTCCATGTCCTCGCTACAAAGCAGTGGCTTGAGACCAGATAACGTCTCTTGGATGATCTATAAAAGTATAAAGCGAAATTATTTTCAAGTAAGGAAGTTTGTTGTTATTATATAACCAACAATTATATAATAATGTATAATCAAGTGCAAGTGGAACACACATATTAAAAATTAAAATATGTATCAATTACAAATATATTATAAATGCGGAAGTTTGTAAGGATGTGTGTGCGTTTGTTGCTCTTTCACGCAAAAACTACTGAACCGATTGCAATGAAATTGTCTATCATTGATACGTAGACAGCTGGACAACTGTAATAACATATAGGCAACTTTTTATCCCGATATTCTTACGGGGTACGGACTTTTGTGGGGCGCAGCTAGTTTTTTTAATATGAGTCTACTAGCAGAACATTTACATTACATCTTAAATGCTGTTCTATGACCACATGGACTAGTACAAAAAACTTTTTTAAGTATATACAAGACAAATATATGGTCGAATAAGCTTTTATGCTTTTATTTAAAGAGATGAGGACACCTTTGACATGGCCAGCAAGTCTTAGAAGAACCAGGTGACAAATGATTTTGGATAAATTCAGAATTCAGATTCGACCTGTCATAATTCAAAATATCTTATACCCGTATCGCACTAGAATGCCGAGTTCATAGATACGGGCTGATGATGACACTCACGCTGACGGCCTCCTCCCGGCGTCCGCTCTGCTCGTACAGCAGCAGCAGCTTGGCGAGCAGCTTGAGCGCGGCGTGCACGCACACGGCGCGCGCGCGCATCCCGCCCGAGCCGTGCGCGTGCGCGCGTGCGCACACCAGCACCGCCGGGATCGACTCGCGCATCACTGACTCTTCCCTTTCGAGTTATACACGAATCAGAATGTGCAAGAGTTGCTTTGTAAATTATAATAGTATGATGTACAAAGAAAATTTCCTGTAGGATATTACACAAGAGCAATAGTTTTTTTAGTTGAGATTATTTTATTTATTGTGAATTTAATAGCCGGCAACCGAAATTGAAGTGACTTTTATAATATTGTTAACACCCTAGATTATACCTGAAATGTCGAGATTATTACTTCTTGACAAATTCTGATTCGGAAGATTTGCTTGCAATTAAACGAATTATTTCTCGTATGTCTATAATGCGAATATATGGCAGTTACAAGTGTTGACGGAGCCTGCACCTGACCGACCGACGGGGCATACTTTATCGAAAAATAATAGATGAAATTGTAAGCCATACGTTAAGGGTTTGTCGATAGATTACAATGTCGAGATTGTATTATAAAGGAGTTACCAATGTTACAGTGCATTATTAAGACATAGAAAGTTTCCTTAGTTTTATGGTGATATTGTGATTAATTATTAACTTTTCATCGAACTTATCTGCCAAAACCCAAAATTAAATAACTAAATCTTTACTAATATAATAAAGAGGAAAAGTTTGTTTCTTTGTAAAGGCTCCGAAACTACTGATCCGAATTTTGAAACTTCTTTCACCAAAAGAGAGTTACCCCGTTCAGTTCTTACCCCGGAAAAATACCACAGGCGAAGAGCTAGTAAAAAATAATAAACAAGCCACATCGTTTACAAGGTATGCATATAGGGCGTACACGTGCGTACTCACGTGCAATACTCGGAGAGCACGTAAGCGGCGGCGTAGAGCACCTCGCGGGACGCGGGGCCGGGCGGCGCGGCGGCCGCCTTCGCGCACAGCGCGCTGCACTCGCGCGCCGCGAACTGCCGCACGTCCGCCACGCGCGCGCCCACCTCTGTCAGCTGCGCGGCTATCATGCAGCCTGGAATTTTAAAGTATGTTCCAATTTCAAATCAAGATTTCATTTTTTTTATTAAAATAATATGTAACTAAGCCTTATTTTATAATTATAAAAGCTGATGCGATAATTTTTGAAATAAAATAATCATTTCAATCTTAGTGTAAAAAAACTTGAACTCCACAACTAGTAACTCACCATGTTTAGCGCTGGTCTCCATCTCGGTGAGCTCAGCGAGCACGGTGATGTACCACTCGAAGTCGACCACGTGCTGATAGCTGTTCTGCGCGCAAATCTCGATCATGCGCGTGAGCAGCTCGTCGCGATACAGAGTGCCCTCGGCCCGCTCCATGTGCACCATCAGCTTCTTCACTATCTCCATCAAGTTCTTCTTCGATACCTACAATAAGTAGTTCGGAGTGATGGACTGTTCAATTTCTTTTATGGAGATTTGATAAATATTTTTTACAAAATTTCTTAAATTGGCAGTTAAACTCATCTTAAGATGAAATATGAGTAACAAAGAAAAAAAATTAACACTTACCATGCCATATAGAAGTCCTAACGCTCTTAGTCTTATGGATTCATCTTTATCGTCGAGACAAGCGAGTACCAGATCCTTGTGTGCTTGTACAGACTTTGGGTGGGATTTGAGTATCCGGGACATGGCCAATAGACCCAAATATTTTACTGAAATATCAAACAAAGAATTTAATCAAACAAAATATTGTAAACAAATATTTAACTAAGCAATCGTAGTAAGGTAAGCCAATTTCAATCTGTACAACACATATGAAAAAATTCAATCAACTATCAAATCCAACCCACAGTGATTCCTTTATCCATGTCCTCAAAACTTCAAGCGTATATCTTACCAGCAGTGTCAATGTATAGTATTAAACTAGGTTAAAATTTAGACGGGCATGATCTAACGTACGAATGCGTAATATATTGCGGAGTAAATAATAACAAAACAGATAGTGACTCACAGTTCTGATCAGTATCTTCTATGAGTATTCTTAGTTTCTGAACACAGAGTTGCACGGAGGCGGCGTGGCCCGGCATCCCGCTGCTGATGCTGATCAGCACAGCGATCACCGTGTTTATACACTCGTACAGCAACGACATCGCCGACGTACTACATTATAAAACACACTATTGACGTACACTCCATATTCAGGATATGGGGATTTGCACAGACGAGTCGTCGTGTTGTTACGTAAAAAAAAAATAATAGAATGCATCCAGAAAAAATCGGTACACTGCGAATTAATAGTATTGTATATCGAGTGAATTTCATACAATAAAAATATTGTATCAGATTTCATACAATAAAAATGTTGGGTCACAAGTTTCGTATGGAATATTGTATTTGAGGAAAATTCGTTCAAGATTCTACATTATGCCATATTATCCTACATTATTATTATGTTATTATTATTATGCCATAGTGCGTACACACACGTATACAAGACGATTCGTCCAACATGTGTAAAATCGTGGCCTACATATAAACTTATTCTTTACGTAGGTAAACATTTGAACTAACCACTGTTCTAATAATAAAACGTGCATAATGTATGTTTGAGAAAGTAATACACAATTATGCATTTTCAATTTTCATACGATGTTTGAAAATACTTAATCACAAGAACCTAAAATACATACATGAGAGATTTGCATAAAATAAATTGATTTGAATATCATAGCTCATACATTTCATATGCTTATAAATCATCTTAGTATGTACGAAGTATTGTGTATTAATATAAATTTAAGCAATTATTGTAAATACTGAATCATAAACAATATAATCAACAAATGCTAATAAATTACGAATGTAAATATTGAGCAGACGCGTAAACGGATTCGATATGTTATCGTTTTATGGTTCAGTAAATCTTTATATATTCACTAGATATTTATTGTGCCCATGTGAGTAACGACTACTAACAAAAAAAAAGGTTTAATATTGCAAGCGAAGTGCCAATTTTAAACTCTTGTCTCAATTAATTACATTTTAATGGCAATACCGACATTATCATTTCACAGTTATGTTACGTGTATATACTGCAGATATTAATGAAGTGTTCAGTATCAACAAGACTACGATCCAAAAGCTGTAAATCACACAAACAAGAAAAAGCCGTGAAAGCGTCCTAGGTAACTATTCCAGCGATACATAAAGCCTCCGAAATCTCTACTTCCCTTTACCCCATAGAGACCAAAATAACAAAATTCACAAATTACATCAAGGATCATCGCATTTCCGACTCACCTATGTATTAAATTAGTTAATGGTTCTATCAGTTTCTTGCCAAGTCGAGGCTCTAATGGGGTTAAGGCACCAAACTGGAACAAATACAATGTCACTACATAAGTCTAGCTTATGAAAGAGCAACTGCACATTTTATGATGTCGTATTCTGGTGTTCTATCTTGTTTCTATTATGTTTTGCTTTCTCCCCCCAAGTTCAAGTGACTGCCAGCGAAAAGAAAAATAATGTGTATCATGCCAATTTTGTGTGATAATAATTTGCTTATTATTTCCTTTTTGTCCGAAATATACAGAATTTATGGAGTATTATTTCGTTTTCATTAATTAAAGTGTAAAATTACAATGACTTGCTATATTTGCAATGTTTAAAGCAGGTCCTTTGAAGATGTAAAATCAAGTGTGTGAATGTGTGTGGATGATGCTAGCAAAAACTCGATTTGTAGGCTGCTAATTGTACCTGCAAATTAGGTCAATGAGGCTTTGAGTTATTTTTCTTCCAATATCTGGTTCATACTGTGTCATTAAACCAAACTGTGAAAAATTCACAAGTTAAGGAAATATTATTATTTATTGTCAGTAATAACATAAAATACCTGTATAAATGAATTAGAAATGTTTCATAAAACCATAAAGTTATATTTGTTAGCATTGTTCAACCAGTTATGAAAATGTTATGTGCTAATTTTAGACGGACATACCAGTTTGATTATTTTTATCAACATCCAGTTATTAGTAGATGTAGTCATAAGCTTAAAGAACACAGGTGCTAAGGATAAATAATTTTTTGGATTTTTTCTTGCTAATTCACATACTACATTGACGGCTGCTGACTGTACACCTGAAAAAAATAATATCTTGATTAATAAAAAACTGTACTTAGTTTATTTGTATTATAGATAAAAGTCGGCGCACTACGGCACGGCAAAGATATGGTAGGTAT
>NC_052112.1:6657963-6659588 GCF_012273895.1 Zerene cesonia | reverse complement strand
CGCATGAACGTCCCGGAAGGAGGAACCACCCCAGGATCTAAATGACAACAATTTCTTCTCAAACACAAAAAGAATAACGTTAATCGGTCGAAAACCCTGACTTATCGAGTAAGAAAACAAAAAATCATAAACGATTTGAGAACCTCCTTCGCTTCGGGAAACGTCGGTTGAAAACTAAATACAAAATGTCTCAATAGTGCTTATTACTTTAATTCTACTGCAATAACATACATACATAATTTTACCGCAGCCTCTATCGTTTTTAGGTCCATAACTGATTATCAAAAAGGCATTGAGTTCAATCATTAAAGATAAAAAAAACTCCCAGGCAGAGCAGTTTTGATACTACAAAAAAAAGAATCTACCCTTATCTATATGCTTCCATGAGAATTGACGACATAATATATTGAAGATTCATAAAACATCCTTGGTTGTTCTTTTTTGTTACAGTACGGTGGCAATATATGTATTGCATAACTGTGTTCTTAGTTGTGGTTTCGCAAATGAGTGTCGCGTCTCGAGTGACTTGCGTTTTTTTTAATTTATTCCTAAGAATGATTAAGCATTAGATAAATTGGTACTTGGACTATTTCCGTAAATAAGCATCATGTAATTTTGTGGTCATAATATCATATTACCTATTTAATTAAAGATGTATCTTTTTGTAAACAGATTTTTTTAAGCTATCTAAATAAATGTATCATATTATTTGGTGTGAAACTTCGCGAAAACATATATTCTGTGTACTACAATACCTATAGCGCCTTAGATAAGAAAATATAATTTGTGATGATATGAATGTAACCTTTATGCAGATACCTACCTAAATTATTTATCCTCGTTCACTACCTTATCTATTCATTACATAAAAGCATATTCTCCCGCACACTCAACAAGCTTTGTAATACAACAGTTTGTGTATTTGATATATTAATGTCATGGCCAAAATCAAGGCCAATCTACGACACATCGACGCCAAAATATCCATAGATACCTTTCTACATTTTATGAAACTAAAGAATATAAATCATATATTTGCATCTTCTAAAGGATTAAGAAAAAAATGTTATAATTTATTTCACATAACTTAACAAGAAAGGAAAACACGCTAGATACAAGGTTAATAACTAATTCTCGAATAATAATTCTACCAATCCATGCATTAATTTTATTCTATATATTTTCAGTATTTTAATAGCGAAGTCTACTATTCTATGTTATTATAAATCTACAACATATCAAAAAATAAATAAAAATCAGCGTTTGTTAGCGAACTCCGGTAATTAATTTATGTTATTTTTTTATCGTCTCATGTTACTCGCTTGAACAGCCAGTTCAGAAAGAGTTTTTTTTTTATTTTTATTTACCATAACGTCGGGTGATAATGCTGACCTGGATTAGGCATATTTGTTGAAAAAAGCCTTGTGGGTAAAGGTGGTATTTATTTGCGTAAATTTTTTATATGAAAAATATATGCATATTCGAGAGTATTTTTTCATACTGGTATTATATTTTCAATTCTTAAATATAATCTCTAGCTCAGTGGTGACCTCGGACTTCAAAATCGATAAGTCAGGGTTCGAGACCGGGCGAGCGCGCAGGAAATAAATTGATTTTTCAATTTA
>NC_052112.1:6656305-6657863 GCF_012273895.1 Zerene cesonia | reverse complement strand
GAATTAAAAGTTCGACGGCATGTGACATCTGCCAACCCGCACTTGGCCAGCGTGGTGGATTATGGCCTAAGCCCTCATAGGAGGCCTGTGTCACAGCAGTGGGAACATATATGGGCTGATGATGATGATGATGATGAAATATAATATTCTTTCTCTACAAATAGGGCACCGACTTCCGTGGGGGTAACATACAACTCCAGATTCGAAAATGGAATCACTTCAATCGGTTGAAAAACCGCTATCAAATTTCTATCTATTTTTTTTTTACACATTAACATTAGCACAGACTACTAAATAGTTACTACGTAATATTAGATTGTACTTTTGGTCATTTCATAAAAAAAATATTCAAACAAAATTAATCAAATCGGTGAAAATTTTGAGTTTATTCATACCTAATACAATGGATAGTTATTTTTGTATAGGCAGTACAGTTATAATAAAGATTCGCAGTATCGTAGTACAATTAATATAGTTATCTTTTAATATTACGTCATATAGCCATCTATGATATGTTGAATAACTTAACCAAATTAGGTATATAGGTAGGAATAGGTAGACCGTTCATTGTATCGTCCATCGATTATTATACGTTTCATTGTCCTTGAACTTAGTCATGTCTCGCAGTTATGGCAACGGGAAAATATCATCAAAAATCTAGCTACTGTGTCTACTAGCTATCTACATTTAAAAATTTAGATATCACGTACTAACAAATAGTTCGTACTCGCATCGATATGATATATTTATTTCTTTGTATGTATATGTATATCCTACTCTTATTCAATAATAAATAATAATAATAAACACCTTTATTTATCCACACCTTATATTAACATTTTGTATGAGACTTCGATTCTTGAACTATGGACACTAGTCGTCTAAATTAACTAATAAATAATTAAATATCTAAAATATATAATTATTATATACGTAATAAAATGTTACAAATATCGTGTGAAGTCCGTTATCGCAATCATTCAATAGATACTTAGTTATTTACAATATCATATTCTGCGCTATAACTATCGTTTACACATCTGTACTGAAAATTTAAAGTAATAGAAGTATAGATAGTATACTATCCATAGATTACATAAATTAAAACAGAGTATAAAATAAAAATAAAAGTATTAATCAGCTATACTAACAATTTGTCTACAAAATGAATTTTAAAAAATGACAAACACGCAACAAACCGATGAAAATTATGAGTTGTTAACAAACGACAAGTCATTAAATATAATACCTAAGTCTATTCCAACGAACACAGTAGAGCTTGGGTAATAACTAATTAGTAAGACAGCAATTCGTCTTTACGAGTCTATATTCAAATAATAAGAATTTTAAAAACGTATCTAGCTTAATCAATGCAATGCCGCCCGCATAAAAGCTATGCTATAACCCGTAAGCTATGCTATACTAGCGGTCCGCCCCGGCTTCGCCCGTGGTACATATACGTAGTTCGCCTATAGCCTTTCTCAATAAATGGGCTATCTAACACTGAAAGAATTTTTCAAATTGGACCAGTAGTTCCTGAGATTAGTGCGTTCAAACA
>NC_052112.1:6654552-6656205 GCF_012273895.1 Zerene cesonia | reverse complement strand
ATGGGCTATCTAACACTGAAAGAATTTTTCAAATTGGACCAGTAGTTCCTGAGATTAGTGCGTTCAAACAAACAAACACACTCTTCAGCTTTATAATACTAGCATAGATACGTACCATCTCTAACAAATTACACAGCATCCATTTTACATACCTATATTTTTCTCAAAT
This sequence comes from Zerene cesonia, assembly GCF_012273895.1. Classification (NCBI taxonomy): domain Eukaryota; kingdom Metazoa; phylum Arthropoda; class Insecta; order Lepidoptera; family Pieridae; genus Zerene; species Zerene cesonia. The sequence goes on along the minus strand of NC_052112.1, from coordinate 6,656,036 downwards.
ACATAATTTTTGTAATAACGGACCACTGAGCTGGTGGTTTGTCTGATGGTAAGCGATCACCACCGCCTATGAACATTTGCACAGGTAGTGCCGCTGCGAATGCATTGCTGCTTTTTAAGAAGTAAAGGATAAGGTAAGGACCGGGCAACCGGCTACCCCACTCACCGAATGAAATAGCAGTATTTATTATTCATCTTTTATGGGGATGTGGTACCTTCCCCGGTGCGATCTGGCCCAATTTGTACCAAAGCGTGCACAACTTCCATTTTTATTTATATTCCATTTATATTTTCATTTCTATTTAATCAATTTTTCTGTGCTATTGATAAGTTATATTCTTGTTTAATACGAATAAATACTCATAAATATATGTATGAAATAACCTGATATTTTCAATCATTAATATTAATTTTTTTATCCCTTAAAAAAAATCAGCATAAAAACGGCCTTCTACACGTATTTCCCCCCTTAAACTTATAGCTTACGTATTTTTTTATTATTATATAATAAAAAGCATGTATAAAATATACGAATTTTCGTTGAAATTAAAATTAATTGGTGAAATCGATAAATTATAACATTTTTTTTTTTAATCAATTAAATTAAAGATTGTTAAAATTGATGTTTTAAGAAATGCAAAAATAAATACTTATTAAATTTCTCCCGGAAACAAATTAATCTCCAAAGAAACAAATTAATTAAATTTTGATTATTATTTTTTACTAAAAAAGTGCCAAAATTATATTATATTATTTTTGAATAACTATTATGTATTATGAAAATTTTTTACTCAACAATAAATAATAAATATATATTCGTTAACTCCTCCTATTAACTGTTACGGTCATAGTTTAATTAAAGCTCAGCAAATTCATAAGCAAAACAATATTGATTTAAATTTGATTATAAAATTATGCAATTTTAATCACAATAAAGCATTCATATAGGGGAAAGCTCTAAAAATTATTAGAAATTTCAACTTACCATAAAAATAACTTTGAAAATATATTAGCCTTTTCATGTGGATTCTTCTCCCGAAGTATCACTTTTGATTCCATTATTATCTAATTTATTACGATAACAAAATCCACAAAATAAAACTAAACGTAAAATAAGTAAGCATTTGTCTCTTATAAACAGGATAATAAAAACAATTATTATGTATACAATGGTCAAAAGATAAAGCAACAAATACAATTTTCGAGGAATCACACATAAATCGGTCACACAATGCGCTAAAAATCTGAAGTGTACACGTTCTCTCTGTATAAATTATCACACACTTCACAAAAACCACGATAACACCGACGCAAATAGTTAAATATAATTCAATGACTTATTTTTAAGTACAGACATCGAAAAAGTAACAGGCCGGTTTAGAAAAAAGTATCACAGATGAAATATATAAATAGATGGGGACCAGCGGCCACAGCGCACTGGCGAATCTACGCCGGTCGCTCTTCCACTGACGGTATTGGCGGACG
>NC_052112.1:6653254-6654452 GCF_012273895.1 Zerene cesonia | reverse complement strand
TACCGATATTCCTACGGGATACGGAATTACGCGGTTTCAACCGCGGGTCACAGCTAGTATATATAAATACAAGAATTGCTCGTTTAAAGGTATAAGATAAATTCAATGCACAAATAAATTAAAGTTGTATCAATACTTGTAACTTGAATTATGATATAAAATAGCATTAAATATACATGTGTGAGTCTAATATTAAAAATGCATATAAATTGCTTAATAAAATGTGTTACAGATGAGTTCAACAAAACCATACCTTAGAATGAAAGCAGTACTGATGATGTACAAGGTATTTTTAAGATATCCAGATGCACTGAGGCCAGCTTTTCCTAAACTAAAAGAGAAATTAGAAGATCCAGATCCTGGTGAGTAGAAGAGTGGTTAATTTTTCATTGATCAGTCTCAGTCAGTTTTCTTAAGAGTATTGTAGTTCACATGACCTTAAAGTGTTTTTATAATGCCTTAGAGAATATGATCACTAATTTAGCTATTAAAAAAAGGCATAAAAATTTATGTAATGCTTCAGGACATGTCCTTTATTTGATGGCTTGTTGATAAAAGTACAGTTGCAAATCATAAGATATTTCTAAATGTTAAATTGAATGATTAAATACCATGCTAATATTTAGACAATTATTACTCAAGTACTATGGTAATTTTATAGTGATTATTTTTTATTGCAATTAATAGATTTTTATTTAATCACATATTGTTTTTTTAATACAATATGTACACAAATTAACATGACACTCTATGTACCAATCATGGTGACAATTGATTTCACCACATTCATTGTGTGTGCTTCATTCTAACTCTTGTTGTTAAACTATGACCTAGAGACCATGCACTTGAAATAATGTTGTATGTATTTCAATGAAATGCCTCCAGGTGAAAATGTAACTGTGGGGGAGATAATGTTTTAGAAAACTCTGCCTTCTTTGCTTGTGTTGAGCATGGATGTTTATTTTGTTATTAATTTGTAATCCAGTCATTCATCTGAAATGAAGTGGATTATTGGTGGGGTGATTTAGTTTATTTTAATTTTAAATAGAGGTAATACTATTAAATATTTACCTTTATTTAGCACCCATTGTCCATTATTCTGTATACCATTTATTTATTTTAATCCAACTTTTGTTTCATCAGAGCATCTAAAGTAGAGAAGTAGAGGGTACAATCTCATAACGTTTTTCTTAAATAT
>NC_052112.1:6641284-6653154 GCF_012273895.1 Zerene cesonia | reverse complement strand
TTTTCTAAAAAATATTCCTAGCTAGATCGATTTATCGCCCCCGAAACCCACTATATACTAAATTTCATGAAAATCGTTCTAGCCGATTCCGAGATCGAGATATATATATATACAAGAATTGCTCGTTTAAAGGTATAAGATATAGAAATGAAATATTAAATATTATTATTCTGGGATAGTAGAGCTGTGCCACGCTGATCTACTGAAGTAAGGAGCTCCATTTTTTTTTAGTTTTTAATTTTTTTTGTTGATTGTTTGTCGTTTTTTCGTTGAAACGAATGCATAATGAAATCCTGTGGCTTGTTATAATGGCTTACTCATAGGTAAAAAAATAATAATTAATTAAGAATTTAAATATTTTTATAATGGAACAAACATCATTAGTCAGAATCAATCAAAATTAATTATTCTAAGCCACGAAAATAGTTATGTCTAGTAAAGGGGCTAATTGAGGCTGAAATTTTGATTAATTTAATAAAGGACGAGCAAAACATTACATTACATTTGAACAATAACGAACAAACGACGAAAAATAAAATTTAAACAAAGTTAGAAAGACAAAAAGCCCATAAGCTTACAGCAATATGTCACTTGTCAAAGTTGACTGTTGAAAGTTAAATTTGGGCTGGGCCGCCTATACAATACTATTTAACTATACCCGTATTGAATGTTGATAGATAAAAGCGTTATATTTTCATAATAGTATAACAGTTTATAAAATTGTGCCATTTTTTATAGGAAAAATTTTTAATTTTAAACTAACACAAAAATGGTTTCAAAATCAAAGACTGGACTATTTGCGCTGGGATTTTTTACATTTGCATCTTTATTTATTATTGTCGCTTTTGTAAGCCCATATTGGCTGGTTACTGATGGAAAATTGAAAAATCCGAAATTTTTAAGAATTGGTAAGTGTAATCGAGTATATACATTTTAGAGTAAGTACCTGTTGCAATGTGAATTGGAGTTGAAAACACTATCGAAATAAATTATGATTTCGTTTCAGGTCTATGGGAGGTTTGTTTTAATGGTTTTGAAGAAGTTCATCACTGGTATGACACAATATTCAGCGATTGTTGGTGGATTTTCGAAGAGGAATACTATATCATCCATGATATACTTTTGCCTGGTTTTTTTATTGCAACTCAATTTTTCTTTACAATAACAATGTGTTGTATTATTGTTTCAATTTTCTTATTTTACATGTACATCAAGAAAGATCAAGATGATGATAATTATGTAACACTTTTATTAACATTTGGAACTACCTTGGTAATAGGCGGTATGTATAATAAGCTTGTACAAGTAAAAATTCTTAAGTTCCTATTTGTTTTCCAATTTCATAGAAGTAGATATTATATATATTAAGAACTATATTTATTTTCAGGTTTTTCAGGTTTGATATCAGTTGTAACTTTTGGTGCAAGAGGGGATGGAAGGGATTGGATGCCTCATTGGGAGCACAATGATCTGGGATGGGCATTTGCCCTTGGTGTTATAGGAGTTATATTTCTGTTTCCAGCAGGAATACTGTTCCTTATTGAGGCTAGAGTGAGGAAATACAAGAGACTGCATGAAATGCAAAGTAGAGAACCTTCATCTTATACAATGCACGAAAGGAAGGTTGCCTTTCCTGGGCATACAGATATATAAAATTATATTGTAACATTTTAGTGATAACACTACACAGGCAGGCTAACAATTCATGATCTTATGCAATCCGTCCAAGAGTTATTTAGGAAAAAGTTTTTTATGTAATTGTATTTTTAAGTACATAGCGTTAAGGTACAGTGTAATCTGAATTTACTTTAAACAAGATCTGGGGGTAATCATTTTTTAACACATTTTTGTACTTTCTAAAGTCTACTGTAGCATCATAAATATTGTCTTTTTATCATTGTAAAGGTTTATGTTGTTTTATGTTTTTTAATTTAAAGGTACAGTAGAAACTTGATCAACTAAACTAATGTATGATGTCAGGCATCCAGATAATTATATATCTGGATCTTGATAACACAATGTATGAAAGAAGGTTTCAGTAAATTTTTAGATTAAGTTTTAATAATCTCAGGTGCGTATTGAAAATAACAAATAAATCTTGTCATAGCACAATCAAGTAAATGTGTGAATTTACAATAGGAGCTGTACAATTTTACCTTTTTTTTTCATTCTTGGTGCAAATTTCTCAAATGCTTCTATCATAACATTTGTTTCCGGACAATGCCCAATCGGTCCAGCTTTTTATGTGACCAAGGAAAATTGGGGTGAAATTTTGTATAATAAGATTATTAAAATTTACATTATTTAACATCTAATTAAAAAAATCATGTCATAGATAAATATGAATGTAAGTATACATGCATAGATCTTTTTTTCTATTCATTTGAAAGGACTGAGGGTTTGATAATCCAGTTTCTGCTAAATGAATAATAATTATCTTAAAACAAAATATTAAACCAACTCCAAAGGCTGGCACCAGGTTTTAAATAAAAAAAGAATCATAAAAATTGGTTTACCCATTAAAAAGGTATGACGTAAAAATATATTCATATTGATAACTTCCTTCTTATAAAGTTTGTTAATAACCTCCTTTTTTGAACTCGTTTAAAGAATTATGTAAAGTATTAAAAAATTCATGCTTATAAGATTGTGTACAATAGCAAAGTTTTTGGTTATTCTTAATTTTTTTTTTTATATTTTACATTAGCAACAGATACTTGACACTTGAATATTGCCTATTTAATATGTAAGCTGATACTAACCCTGTCTTTTTTGTTTTTGTCGTTATTTAACTCCCATATATGAGCAATTTTTAACAAATATTTTATTCTTGAATGACTAGAAAAAATTGCATTCATAGAGAAGGTCAAAAATTCACAGAATTTAAATTGTCAGGAAGATATTCTGGGTTAATAGGTTTTAATTAAAAAGCATTTTTAATAATTAATGTTTTTATAAATTATAGCCTTGTGCAAAATTAACATTTATAATTTTACAAGTAAATGTAATTAGAAATAAATTCAGTGAACTAATATAAAACGTTTAGTACAAAACGAGTTGTTTACTTTTAATATACCTAAGGGATTGTACCCATAATACTTTTTTAAGATTACCGACCCCTCCCTCCCCTTCGGTGACCATTCGTAATATATTATGCTAAGACAGAAATTGATTCAATATGTCTTGACTCTATTGTAATACAAATAAAAAAATTTCAACACTGATTACATTTTTATCAATGTTAAATAGGAATAGAATGTATATGGGCATTGGTTACATTTGCTTAATGATAAAACGATGCGTCTCGTTAATCGTGTAGGTATAGAGGGTGTAAGTTTGCTTTATTTCACTATATAACATTTTGAGAAAAAAATATCTGAACCACCGCAGGTTTAAGTACAGGTTACTCTTATATAATTTTTATTTTCTGATCGTCGGACAGACTGAATATACAGATACTGTTGGTAGATCGTAATTCGTTGTGGATGTGATTAGTGATTTATATAAAAGGTTAATCATTTTAAAATAAATTCAAATTTATACAGGTTTCTTATATGATTGTTAATATATTGGCAGGAATAATACATAGGTAATTTGTAATTAGTAGGTAAATGTTTTTTGTATTTTACCGCTTTAGAAAAGCTAATAATATACCATGATCAAAATTCAGAAGAGTAAGTTTCGTATGGAATGGTATTAATTTGAGAAATGGAAAATTTATTTGGCACAGTCGTTTTGCTAGACAATGAAGCTTTAGCGCATTCAAATCCTAAAGATACGCATTTTGGTTCTGGCCATTTCATTAATATTCCGTATATAAATCCGCTGGTAAAACAATCTCCAGCGCCAGAAACATTTTCAACTTTATTAATTGCTTGGCTTGAATAGAATCGTATATCTAACTTTAAATTGTCTCGTTTTATAATAGCGATTCCCTTTGGACCCATTGTTATAAGGAGAGTTTGTACACATTGAGAAACAATTTTAGAAAGCTCAATAATTTGAAAAAAATCGTCCCCTTTACATGGATAATATGCATCTGGTTTTAAATATTTTGCCATATGTTTCAATTCTGAAACATTTGGTGATGCATATGCTATGTTAAGTTGCTTATTTCTCAATGGCTTAGTTGATTTCCTTCGGTCAGTGGGTTCGAAGAAAACTGAAACAAAAAAAACAGGTAAATTATTATCAGCATGACTAGGTCGCAAGCAAAGAGGGCTCTTAAACTTAAATAATGAAATGCAAAATATATATATATTCTGCAAATGGACCTTCGCTTGATTTACGTACATATTTATTATTTACTTGCTTTTCGCCCACGTAGTTAAAAAATATTCTCATGGAAAAGGGGATGTGCCACCGCAGTAAAGAGTAGTCCTAAGTCACTCTAACCTCCGCCTCCAGACACTTAAATAATTAAGACCCAGTTGATTTACGTGGAGGGTTAAAAATGTTTTTGATTCACAAAATTCATGGTTAACCTAAAAATTTGATTGTTGGTTTATCTTACTGTGATAAAAAATATCGCGGCTACCAACCGATCACCTAATAAATTTATTGTGCTCAGGCCCGTACCTTAAAGTACTACTCATACTCAATATTTATGAATCAAAAATTAAATTTCAAATAATATGCTTTTCTTAATAATTGTATGAATTATAGAAATACGTTTCAAAGTTTGTGAGTCGTTCGTTTTGGTAAATTAAATAGTAATAATAATAGGCCCGCAGGGCACCGTGTGGCGAGGTGTCGGGGAGTCCATTCCATAGCCCAGATATTAAAAGTCCATATTTTGTAATAGTCCTACATCGGCCGCGGACAACCCAGAGCTGTAACTCTATAGTGCAGCCATGGGCAGGCTGCGGCTGATGTCACATAACACATTAAAAATCTCAAAAGGGCCCTGCCTCGGTGTTGGATCTGTGTCCCCACGTAAGCCTTCCAAAAGACCGTGTGCCTTCCTTTTGGGGGTACCCGAGTATTATGGGGATGATAATAATAGCATTTTTATAACAACAAAAATCAATTGGTCGTCAAGTTGGTAAGAGGTCAGGCAAGGACACACTACCAGCGGGAGACCTCTCGCCATGACAGCCTTTGGCTAGCTTCGCTTATAAACATTGCAAACCTAAGCCTATAGGAAATGATCTACTTTTATCAAAACAAATATATTTTGTTGCAGATAATAGTCAAACGTCAAGGGAAGAAGTGCGAGTTTTGCAGCCAATAGACAATACATATTACTAATCTGTGCAATAGACAGTAGACACTTGTGGTAGACACTAGATTTCGTTAGTGGCACTGATTTGTTTACACCTGGCTCCACCCTTTGGACGTGACTAAGTTTACGTTCAAACGTACAATTAACTTTTGAAAACGTTTTCAGTGTGAAAAGCAGTGCATATCATAATTAAAAATATTTTATTAGTATATTATAGTGATATTTACATTTAAAAAGATCAAACATATAATTATTATCGGCTATGTAATATCGTAATAGGCATTTCGTATTTTACTCCCGATTTTTAGTTTATATTGTGACAGAATCAATATACTAAGGTAAGATAAACTGCTTGATTCTTTATGCAATGTTTCATTGTTAAAAGTCTAAGGAAACAGAAAACTACTTTAATCAGGAGTGCTTATGCTTAGCAGAACAAAGTAACTTTTTAACCATTGCTAAGTTTTTAGTGTACTGTGAAAAAAGAATAGAAAAACAGTGTTTTCGGATTTCTCCAGCCTTATTTAAATCCACAAAAAATATTGTTTCTTAATTAAGGTCTGTTGACTTAAATGTGTTAAACATAATATAGGAACAAATAGAATTCAATTCTATCACAAATTATTTATTTATTATTATAGTAATTTACTCTTTATAACACAACAGCCTTATTATTTTACAAAAAACATTTGTTAATATTTGTACATCAATAGCATATTCAGTGTAATTATTTTGATAATCGGCTCACAAAGAAAGAAAGTTTTCACTTAAAATGAAAATTTTTTTGTTCCCCTAAACTTTAATATAAAGATGTATAGCAATAAATTTGTTAATTATTGTAAGTTAGTTTGTAATTTTGTACTTTGATATTTGTATTTCCTATATCATTAATCATAATAAGTAGATTTTAATTCTAATTTTGATGTGGGTTATATGTAGAGGCAAATAAGGTTTCAACTATCCATAAATACTGTGCTATTTAAGAATAGTGTTACACCATTCTTATGAGTCTACACTTGAGTTCATTTTACACAGGAGTAGGACCAAAATCATGAATTAACAGAGAAACTTTAAATTCTAGTTGTACACTATGTACAGTAAAGTATGTACAAATCATGTCATACCTATTTGCTCCAATATAAATTATCTTTAAACATAATATAGAACATTATTTTTTATAAAGTTGTTTGTGATTAACAAATTTATTGTTTAATTTTTTATTAATGCTCTGGACATTTGCCCTATATGTTATTAGTGTATACAATTTAATTTATTAAAATTAGTTTTTATATTTGATTACTATACAGAAGTTCTAAAGTATAGTAATATATTTTTGTTTATACATTCCCAATAAGACATTTGTTTGCTATGTTAAAAAGAAAAATAGAAATTCTTTGATTTTTTTATCATATTCTTTAAGTTGGAGATTTGGCAAAAATTTAGTGCAACCCGTTTTTAATGCTCTATCCTTTTTTATATATTTTTTAATGTATTTTTTTATGTATTTTTTTATATATTTTTTATATATTTTTTTATATATAATAATATTATTTTTTAACAAGGTAATTATTTTTTAACGAACAAATAACTAAACCACGTTCAAAGTTTGGGACACAAGCTTTCAAAGAAACAAAATTAAAAGTTGGTTCCCCTAGTAAATAGTGATTAAGTAACAAATAGAAAAATGCAGCTGAATTGTAAACCTCCTTCTTTTTTGAAGTCGGTTGAAAAACCATAATAAAACAAAAAGAAGATCACACAAGTGTACATTTAAAATGTAGATAAAATTCGTTATTTACAATAAGGAATATTCATTAAATATCAGTTGAACTTTGGTTTTCTGTATCGGAATCGACGTATTTCGGCAATTCAACCCTGAAAATGAAGAACAAACGTTCTCACAGTGACTAACGCGTGTGAACTTTTTAGCATTGTTTCTGGGCGAATGTTACGTGGATTACAACCAAATGTACCTCCACCATTCATTTAACGTATACCTATTACGAAACTGCATGTTTGTTATTCATCTTTGCATTAGCCTTGTCTTGTAAAATTACTTTTGGCTTAGTTAAAGCTATGTTAATGGTCTTTCTATGTATACCAAGGTTGCCTCCAAATGACTTTTAAACCATAAAAGCTTGGTGTAAATTGTGTGTACGATTAAGAATTAGTTTGACGTTTAGAATTTTTTTATATATTCAACTAAATAATTTTTCATCGTAAATTTTCATTGTTTTACAATCTACTCTTTAATACCAATAGTCTAATACTATAAAAAGGAATGAGTTGATTGCTTGTTTCGATTGATTGGACTCAGAAACTGCTTGACCGATTTGAAAAATCTGTTATCCTTGGAAGCAGATTGATGATTATGGTCTTCTTTTTACGGCGGGAATATGCTCTATTCGAAAACGTACAGCTAAAAGAAAAATGGGTAGTGTCATTATCCTTCCGTACTTGTCTTTTTGACTTCTTCTAAACGGCTGAACTGATTGGGTTGAAATTTTATATGGGCATTTGTATGATTTTTTAGATTATTAAAAAATAGAATTGGACCCGGTAAGTGGCCCTGCTGTCGGTATGTCAACTTCTAAACGGGTTAACCAATTGGATTGAAATTATATATTTATAGGGACATTTCGATGGTTTCCTGGATGATTTGAAAATACATTTTGTGTTGTCGTATAGACTACATGTTATTTTTAACCCGGGTCCACGCGGGCGGAACCGGGACGAGCTGATGGTAATTTATAAAGTTGATTAAGTGGTTAAGTAAATCAAATTGGCAGACCATTAATTACGTGAAACATTCCTAAATTTTTTGGTCTCCAAGCCCTGCTGAGATCCCGTAAGAGTCCTAAGTGAGATTGATAAATTATTAATGTGGAATGAATTTATATACCTTCTACATAAAGACAAGAAGGAAGAATACAAATATGTATAATGGATATTTATTACTATTTTTTTTATTCAAAACTTTCATTCTTTCTACCGTGTGTTATGGAACTACAAAAATCTGGTTTTATTGCTATATTGTAAATAATTGTTACAGAGACAATGAAGAACAGAAGCTTAGCCGGCAATTGTGGCATTGCCGTTTTTGTCATCGCCCTTGTGACTGTGGCATTGGCATTCGGTACGCCCAACTGGCTCGTTAGCGACGAGAGAATACGCGGGGCTAAAATGGAGCGGTAACTAAACCCAAACTATTTTGTTTAAATTTAAACATAACTGCCATGCTATGATATTAAAGCATAATGCATAACTTATGATGAGTCTCGACGATACGACCAAAAGCGGGAAGTGTAAGAGTATAAGAGTAATATCTAATAATCTCTACCGCTTTTTTGTACCTACGTAGAGCACCTGCATCGCAAGATTAACCAAATCCAAAAATTGCGTTTTATAGCAATGTTATTAGCGATATTCGGCATTTGAATTTCAGGCGCATCAAACGTTCTATATTTTTTCATCTTTTTAGGTTAGGACTCTGGAGCCATTGCTTTCGATCGTTACCTGACCCACTGGATCAGTATCAACGAAGGTTCTTTGTGGGTTGCCGTTGGGTATATGATCCCTTCACTACGGGATACGATAGAATACGTGGATACCTGCTTCCAGGTAATAGAAAATGTCTTATGTTGTTATAATTTTATTATTTCGTTGTAAGGAATCTTGGTATATAAAAATAAAACTAAAATGAATGGATTATAGACTCTTGAGAGTTCTCGAAACACATTTAACAATTTTCTGTGTCGATTTAATTATAATTGTTTTTAAATTTTAAATAATTACTAGCTGGCTAGTTAAACCTGAGACGAGTTCATCGAGGGTCAATTGTAAAATCCGCCATAAACGGAAACATTCACGTCACTTAGCATTGTTCAGAGTTCTCACGTCTAAGGTTCTGAAATAAATAAAATTAATAAGATCTTCTCAATGTCATTGAGTCCACAGTTACAATATAACTCGAATAAGTAATTACCATACCAGTGTTGAACATTAAGTGTATTGCTTTGAATTGAGTCATAGTAATATTTATTATGCCTCATCAATTTAAATTAAATTACCCGTCTTAATATCATAACACGTTGTTTTCAAAAATAAAAAGTGTGTAGTAGGTATGTTAGTTAAACATTGTTTTAATTTAGGTATTTATAAAAATGGCATGAACAGGAGTTGTATAATATTATGTAGTCTGTTCTTGACATGGAATACTTCGAAGAACGGTGTCTCTGAAGGGAATTTGATCGTGCATATAACTTCATTGCATCACGCACACTAATACTAGGGCACATGCTTGGCAGTTTTCGATTTATGCGACGTAATTATCATATCATATATAATTTTTTAGTGATTTTTCTTTTAATTTTAACTGCGGTAGGTCATGAATGGCGCAGTCATTCGAAGAAACAATCTTTTCAGCTTTATTTTACTATAAATAATTTAAATTTAATAGTGTTTTTTTTACAAGAACGTCTTAGAATTAGTGACAAAAAGAAAAATCTGTAACATATTAATATAAAATGCTAAAACGTGACCATTAATTACAATGTTTATATCTCTATAAAGGCAGAAACTGAATTACATAATACACGGTCTTTGTCCACGCAATGCGTGTTCTTATTAGAATTAACTACGTGCCGGATGAAGGTTAATTGACGTTATTAAGATCGATTTCAATTGAAAATTAACATGATTATGTATGACATTTGTTATTGTTTATTCCTTGTGAAATATCACGATACATGGCCCTAAGTTAAAATAATGAGATTACTTGGATGGTTATAATTGCTTTATAAGAAACTTCTATACACAGTGTAAGCATTACGTAGATAAGATCCCAAACAATTTCAATATTTATTGTTTTAATATGAAATATAGGTATAAAAATAATTTAGTACTGGGTATACAACATCAAATAAGTCATCAATTTAAAATGTATTTTAAATTATACAAATCATGGAAAATAACTGAAACCACATCATATATTACATATATTGAACATACAGATAAAAAGATTTATGATATATGTAGTTACACATCTATTATATATCATTTTTATTTTTTCAGGATTTATGATAGCAACACAGTTCTTTTTCACCATATGTCTTATAGGCGTGCTTATATCTATGGTATTGGTGATCATTTTCTTCACATGTTGTGGGCCAGATCAAAAAAGATTTGTTATACTTATAAAAAGTTTGGGATATATTATGCTGACTGCAGGTAATTTATTTTTAATATTATTACACGAAAATTTGTTGTTAATTTATTTTCATTTTATATCACCAACAATTTTAATTATTTTCAGGTATAAGTGGAAGTATAGCTGTTATTGTCTTTGCTTGTACAGGGAATACTGACGGTTGGATGCCAGATCATGCTAATAACTATTTAGGTAATACAGAATAAGTTTCAATTTCTCATATCAAAATATAGAAAGAAAAAAAAACATTAATCTTGGTGCATCATTTATCAATTGCTTTTGAAAATTCATTAAGAAAATAAAACTTGAGGTATGTGCATGATAAAACCATTAAATTCACGCCCTCAGTAGTGAAAAGCAAATTTATTTATTAAATTTTTCCCAGGTTGGTCCTTTGGTTTGGGTGTAGTGGGAGCTGTGGCTTGCTTGATAACAGCAGCACTTTTCCTCACAGAATCAAATATTCAAGCTAAAAAGCGAAGGAGGCTGAAGGAGTCGCAAGCCCGGTTCGAATTAGAGGAAGAAACTAAAGCGTAACAATTAATTGAAAATCACAACTAAGTACCGTCCTTTTATGGTGCCTTAAGAATATGTATTTTTAAGACTAAGTAACATCACATTGCGTCCATTTTTATACATTTTATATATTATGTATTATTAATGAAAAACAATTATGTTTTCGATATTTCACAATTAGGTTACTTATTTTTATTTTAATGATTTTTTATTCATTAAAATCCACCGATAACATTACGTGCCTTTACCTGTTTTATATATACGTTTTATTTTTAGTGAATTTCATGTACATTTTGGACAACTTATACACTTTTAAGAGATGTGAAATGGAACATATTGTGAATCTCAAAATCTTACCAATATCATATAATAGATTTGATTTATATAAAAGATCTGAATTAACACACCATTTAAAATGACGCACCAATGATAACTGTTATGTTTTAAAACGTGTGTAGCTATTTTTAAGAAATGTTGCAAGGATATAAAATGTACTTGTTAATATATAAAAGACAGTGCCTGGATAGCACAATATAATAGTGTGCGCTTTAATATAAGTATAGGATTCTTATATCTGTAATTCCGTCCTAAAGCAATTTTGGTTGTTTTTTATGTATTCTAAGAAAATGTGTTCTAATTTTAAGCTTTATTTGATATGTGCCGTCCATTTTAATAAATGTTTAATAATTTAAGAACTTCTGTTAACCTTTTTTTGTTTATTATTTGGGTTGCCATTGCATCTTTGAAAATATAATGACAATTAATATTATTTTCTCTATTCAAAGTTGCATGCATGCATGTTTAAGTTCTGAATAATTTGATAATGGATTGCATATTCGTGGTATAACACTTCAAAATATATTGTAAGCGAAGTTTATAAAAAAATCTTTTGTTACATTGTAACATATTATACAAAAAAAA
>NC_052112.1:6636448-6640284 GCF_012273895.1 Zerene cesonia | reverse complement strand
AAGACGTAGGTTTTTTCTCGTATTTCGACACGAAATGTATAGTATGAAAATATAATATTAAACATCTAATGAAAATTTACATTTTTCATTACTCTTTTTTTCTTAAATATAGTATAATATCAAATACTTAATATTTAGATTCGATTTAAATGTACCGTATCTGGCTTAATGTTATTTATGCAACTAATTAATAGACTTATGATCATTATTCAAGCTTACATCCTCTATCCGTTTTTGTTATCAGTGGAAAGATAGATTTATATGCCATTATTATTATCTATGCCTTTATTAATATCGATATCGAATTTCTAAATAAAAAAAAATTTGAAATACGTGTACTTGAATTCGGTTTTTGTTTAGTTCGGCATCTCTGACACTGTAGTAATATTGTTAAATACTATATAAATGATACGATGTATATATTTTTAGCCATACTTAAATATTTTTGATTGATTTTAAAAATCGTATTATTATTTTTGTATAAAACAGCTGGTTTTTCAATGATTTTGCAATGTGGGAGGGCGCTAGGGGGCGGCGGTATCGAACGTGGGCGCGCCGCCCCGCGCCACTGAAGCCCTACAGCGGAACCAGTCTGCGAACAGACCTCGTGCGCGGCTGTCGTGTCTCATTGCTCCGTAGACACTCGGGACACCTAACAATCAAATACACTCCATAGTATTCCCACGAAAATGGACTAGATCGTGTGATAAACTATACGAGCTTTTGTAAGGATACGAAGTTGAGGTGATTTTATCTCTTATAAAATTGGCAAACAATATTTATAGTGTGATAGCAATTAAAATGATTTGTGAGAAAGTGTTTTTCGCGTAAATAGGTAGCAGTGGCGGCGGTTCGTCTACGTCATGACACACGGTATGTTGAGAAACTTTGGCTTTCGTTTTCCATACAATTATTTTTTTTTATTATAATATAATATATATTCTTAAATAATCTTTCAATGAAACGAACGAATAGAACTAATGTTACTTATAGTTTTGAATATTAAGTATATTAACACATGAATGTAAGTAGGTACGTATACAAATAGTGTCCCCCACATAGTAAAATGAGATCTCTAAAGAAATTAATAATAGAACGAAGAATATCGTACCGAAATAAAATTGAGTCACGATAGCCCTATTCAAAATATCTGGAAATGTTTGGAATTACTTGAGTATAATATTAAATTGCGAATATTACATTTATATTCTTTTATATTTAGTACCAGTTTTAAGTGTTTATCGTTTTTGTAAAAAAATCGCCTAATAGAATATCTTTTCTAATACAAAGTACAATTTCTGAGTCTCAATCGATCTGAGAAATGCGTCTGCATTGCTTTAGTGATATTTCAGTCGTCACAAGAAATTATTTTTATCGAAACTTGCCAAAAATATGGCTATTAATGTGAACATTAATAGTTCTAGTGTACTTTATGACATAAAGTCCCCTCCCCAGGAAAATTTATTTGATATTTTATAGAAATGTGTCTGGTAAATTATTGATTTTCTGTATTTAAATTGGCTATCATCATTTATCAGAACCAGTCCCAGTCATTTTTACCTATACATTTAACTAATAGAGACAAACACCGCTATAATTTAGATAAAGAGCTGTCATGTATAGTGTGTAGTAATTAGCTAAACTGATTTTTGAATTTATTCTCCGCAAAAATCTCAGTCAACGTTGGTCTTGATTTTTGACATCTTACTTATCAAGTGAGGAACAACCACTCTATCAAACTCTGTCGCGCTTTGAACAATTAAGTCTAGTGTGACCATGTCGTGAAGAGCCCCTAATAACAACGTTGAAATTATAAACGGAAGATATGAGAGAAATCAACAAATAATAAGATTTAAAGCTGATAAATAAATAATTAGGGGTCAAAGTTGACGATTAATCGTTTTTAAAATACAATTTGCGCTGTTATTTCTTTATGACAGAGTGATGAACAAATCTTTTGGCTTACTATTTCTATTTTCCGATTAAATGACCCGACCTTTTATTGACGACATGATGTCGTGCTTATCACACTTATCTGTTATCAATTGTCTATTAACTCAAATTTTTATGCATTAGATAATACAGTATTAATATGTTTAGCTAAACATTTACCGGTTCAATCGTTAAACATTTTTCCCCAAATTTTCCAATAGTTCTTCCAAAGAAACACGCACGCACACTTTATAAGAGATTACACCTAAACATGAAAGTGCCTTTACGCTCATAATAAATTAGAGCTAGATAATGTTTAAGGACTAAATAATATAAAATCATTACATATTAATGTAGAGAGGTTCAAAGGAAAACAAATTGCCCAACAATAAACCTTTTACTTGTAAGCTTTCAGGGATTTTCACCGGAACTATGATCGAATTATCTGAGGACCTTAAATATGTATGAAATGGTTGTATATAACTTAATATAATATTGGTTACGTTTTGCTGCGACAACTCTAGAATATAAACTTATTGCACAATATAAATCGACTTATAACTTAAAATTTAAAACATTTAGCTTTAAGTCTTGGCACAAGTTGCAGATTTTAGAATACATAGTTTGTTTTAATTTTGTAAGTATATGTTTTAATTTTGTAAGTATATTGATGTGGGAATATAAACGGGATTTATTCTTTATCGCAATATTAAAAATGGTATAAATTTCCTTTTGTTTTATTAAGGTAAATTAAATCTGTTGTATTCAAATGTCTGCTATATATATACATTTAGGATAGAAATTTAAAATTTTAATATCTACTGTCTTTAGAGAATGTAAATATACAAACAGTATTTAAATTAAAATTTAAAAGGCTCCAACCTCATTTTGTGTTTCTTTGTCTTGAATTTTAAATTTGACAAATGAGAAAAAAACGCTTTGAAAACGGTTCATCCGGTTCATTCATTGAGTGCCACAATGTATCGATAGACATCGACATCAACTTATAACACCACTCAATGTTAATTTAAATTACATATTTAAATGAAACTCATATCATATGTTTAAGCTACCAAAAAACCGACGTTCATTAGAAACTATTGGTAGGTCTTAATTATTTAATTAAAAGACATGCCAAATTATGACAGTTGGATTTATGAATATATTATATGGGTATATATATAATTGCAAGTCGAACATTATTTAAAATCACGATGAGCTTGGACATTAATGTTTGAAAGCATTATTCATATTAAATGTGAGGTCCCACTGTGTAGTAGTTGCAATTTTAATGCATCATGACACTGAACCTAAAATCGATTTTATATAAATAGAAAGGTAGACAGCTGGTGTTGTTTTGAACGGAAATGATTGATGAATTTAAATTCGATTATTCTTAATTAATATAATTGCTGAAATTAGTATGGTTTGACATTCGTTGAAATAATTATTTAAATTCATAAAATTGCTGTCGATATTGGGTGTACATGAGTTTGAACATGGTTGAAACATTGGTCCTTTTTCTATACAAATTATATAGAGCAGATGGTTTATATGTTTAATAACATCTATTAAACATCTCCGAATTTAACAAGTGCGAAGATATAGGAAAAAGCTAGTTAGAATATATATATTAATTTTTTGTTATAATTCTTTGCGTCACATGCGTCGTAGACATCAGTAGACCCTCTGCGTGTGCTACACAAGGTTCGTAAGTTTGAGCCGCACTATTAATGCACTGAAAAGTGTGATATTATCACTCGGAGTAGGCGGTTAGAGGTGTATAACATTAATTAATAGAAAATACATGTTTCTACAAGATAATTATTTTCTGTACATTAGAGCAAGCATCTTCTTTTCTAGAAAGCAATCTATTTTACCAAACATATACGTTTCGATAATAA
>NC_052112.1:6630024-6635448 GCF_012273895.1 Zerene cesonia | reverse complement strand
TATTTTAATAAAAAAAATGAAATCTTGATTTGAAATTGGAACATACTTTAAAATTCCAGGCTGCATGATAGCCGCGCAGCTGACGGAGGTGGGCGCGCGCGTGGCGGACGTGCGGCAGTTCGCGGCGCGCGAGTGCAGCGCGCTGTGCGCGAAGGCGGCCGCCGCGCCGCCCGGCCCCGCGTCCCGCGAGGTGCTCTACGCCGCCGCTTACGTGCTCTCCGAGTATTGCACGTGAGTACGCATGTGTACGCCCTGTATGCATACCTTGTAAACGATGTGGCTTGTTTATTATTTTTTACTAGCTCTTCGCCTGTGATATTTTTCCGGGGTAAGAACTGAACGGGGTAACTCTCTTTTGGTGAAAGAAGTTTCAAAATTCGGATCAGTAGTTTCGGAGCCTTTACAAAGAAACAAAAACAACTTTCTTTATTATATTAGTAAAGATTTAATTATTTAATTTTGGGTTTTGGCAGATAAGTTCGATGAAAAGTTAATAATTAATCACAATATCACCATAAAACTAAGGAAACTTTCTATGTCTTAATAATGCACTGTAACATTGGTAACTCCTTTATAATACAATCTCGACATTGTAATCTATCGACAAACCCTTAACGTATGGCTTACAATTTCATCTATTATTTTTCGATAAAGTATGCCCCGTCGGTCGGTCAGGTGCAGGCTCCGTCAACACTTGTAACTGCCATATATTCGCATTATAGACATACGAGAAATAATTCGTTTAATTGCAAGCAAATCTTCCGAATCAGAATTTGTCAAGAAGTAATAATCTCGACATTTCAGGTATAATCTAAGGGTGTTAACAATATTATAAAAGTCACTTCAATTTCGGTTGCCTGCTATTAAATTCACAATAAATAAAATAATCTCAACTAAAAAAACTATTGCTCTTGTGTAATATCCTACAGGAAATTTTCTTTGTACATCATACTATTATAATTTACAAAGCAACTCTTGCACATTCTGATTCGTGTATAACTCGAAAGGGAAGAGTCAGTGATGCGCGAGTCGATCCCGGCGGTGCTGGTGTGCGCACGCGCGCACGCGCACGGCTCGGGCGGGATGCGCGCGCGCGCCGTGTGCGTGCACGCCGCGCTCAAGCTGCTCGCCAAGCTGCTGCTGCTGTACGAGCAGAGCGGACGCCGGGAGGAGGCCGTCAGCGTGAGTATCATCATCAGCCCGTATCTATGAACTCGGCATTCTAGTGCGATACGGGTATAAGACATTTTGAATTATGACAGGTCGAATCTGAATTTATCCAAAATCATTTGTCACCTGGTTCTTCTAAGACTTGCTGGCCATGTCAAAGGTGTCCTCATCTCTTTAAATAAAAGCATAAAAGCTTATTCGGCCATATATTTGTCTTGTATACTTAAAAAAGTTTTTTGTACTAGTCCATGTGGTCATAGAACAGCATTTAAGATGTAATGTAAATGTTCTGCTAGTAGACTCATATTAAAAAAACTAGCTGCGCCCCACAAAAGTCCGTACCCCGTAAGAATATCGGGATAAAAAGTTGCCTATATGTTATTACAGTTGTCCAGCTGTCTACGTACCAATGATAGACAATTTCATTGCAATCGGTTCAGTAGTTTTTGCGTGAAAGAGCAACAAACGCACACACATCCTTACAAACTTCCGCATTTATAATATATTTGTAATTGATACATATTTTAATTTTTAATATGTGTGTTCCACTTGCACTTGATTATACATTATTATATAATTGTTGGTTATATAATAACAACAAACTTCCTTACTTGAAAATAATTTCGCTTTATACTTTTATAGATCATCCAAGAGACGTTATCTGGTCTCAAGCCACTGCTTTGTAGCGAGGACATGGAGGTACAAGAGCGAGCTCACAATGCAACTGCATTACTGTCGCTGGTGTTGGCTCGAATCGACCCAGACAGCTGTGTGCCCGATATCACTATTAAGGATTCAGTTATTACTGACACGCTTGTGCAGCATGAGAGGTGAGGATTTAATAGGATTAAAAAAATTATAAAGTGATTGGTTGGCTGTAAGAAAAGAAAAATGTTTTAAAGTTATATATATGTTAAATGTATAGTTTGTGTGTTCATATAGACATTTTAGAAATAATAATGAATTGTTTCTAAACTTATGAAATGTTTTAGCAATGGATTGGATAAAGAGGATAATGTTGAAGAATTGCTTAATGGTGAGAAGACATCAAGCAACTTTAGTGGTGGTATGATTGAGGAGTTGGCGAGTTTGTTTGAGGGCGAGTTAAAACCTGTGGCGCCTAAAGCACAGAAGAAAGTGCCAATGCCTGCCGAGTAAGTTAAATAAATTTAAATGGTATATGCTTACAAAATTTGGAAAACCTGCAATAAGAAGCTTTCATGATGAGACTATTTGGAACGCAAATGTATACAAAACATTGTATAGGATTTTTGATGGAAATATTAGTTTCCTAAAGTTTTCCAATGAAAAATATTCTTCTCAGAAACAGTGCAAAGAGTTTACTACTGTATTATTAAGAGTTATTTACTGTTGTAATTGTTTGTATTTCTATCATTTTTTAAAACTTCATATTCTATGTATTATTTTGTTAAGTTTATATCCTTATACCTAAAAAATATTTATAATAATTATTTTTCATGATATAAACGCAACGCTCGTTTGTTGCAGGCTGGACCTCGAGCAGTGGCTGTCCCACTCGCGCTGGTCGTCGGAGAGCTCGAGCTCGGAGGACGAGGGCGCCGCGCTGTTCGCCGCGCCGCCCGACGCGCGCCCCGCCACGCACCGCACGCACCTCACGCACCTCACGCCCGACGAGCTTCTGATGGTACGCGCGCACACGCACTCACATGGGTGGACCACATCACACGTCCGCGCCCGCGCACTCTCCCACGCACACATGCATTAACCAAACGCGCGCACACTCAGATGCATACACTTCACACATGAACGCACACACTTGCATACACATGTGCTACACACACACGCACGCACTTCCACTAAAGCACATGCATACCCCACACGTATGCGCTCACTTGCCAACGCTCACTTTATTTGTGTTGTAATCATTTGTGTTGTATTGAAATCTTATAAATAATCAAATAATTTTTTCTAATTCGGTGTATAAACCAGTTAAAAAAATGGGCTCGGTAATTCTCGAATTGCAAATATCTGAGTTGCACGCGCATTTTGAATATATTCATGAAATCACTTGTATAAGGGAAACGACTACGTACTTGTACGCCCATAAAATTAGTGATATATGTGAATAATATAATGCAAGTACAACATTTTGCAGCTTCGGGAAGCGCGCAAGCAAGAGCAAGCGAACAACCCGCACTATCTGAAAGACGACTCGCCGCGCTCTTACCAGCAGGATGACATTCCTGTCGCGGAGATAGCGCTAGAGGTGCCCTTGCAAATACAATGTGAGTATACACTTTTTTTTTCTTAATTCTCGAGAAAGGCTATCAAATACATCAAATGTTCCAAAAGAATAGAAGAAACTATTGTTCAATAACTTTTGATTAATAATAGTAGTTTAAATATAGTCCAATTGGTATGTCTATTTGTATATTCTATTTCGTTTTCTACTAAAGTAGAATTTAATTATTAAGAGATGAAAGATGTTTATAATGCTATTGAGGTTTATTGGTAATTTCTTCAAGTACCAACATGTTAATACTGGAGCGGGCACAAAGAGCTGTTCTGAAGGTTGCTATATTTAAGCCATTTTATTTTGGTACATCAGAGCTATTTAAAGAATGTGGTGTTCTGACTGTTCGACAACTCTTTATTCATAACATTCTCCTAAATCAACATAGATTATCTAGTTCGAATTCTACGAAAATCGCTTTAAGTAAAAGAAGGAAAGACAAAGTCTTCTCCCAATCAAAATATAACACCAGACTAGCTCAACGCCATCAAGCATTTCTCGGTCCCTACATTTATAACAAAATTGCCAATGACATTGAGGCATTGTGCACGCGCGCGCACACACACACACACACACACACACACACACACACACACACACACATTCAAACACATGTAAACATTTTAAAGGCGTTTGGCATGTCTATTGCTCTAAAACTTACTAAAAATGTAAAATATAAATATGAAATTTATTTTGTAATAGTTTAAATGTAAAAGTCGTGATTGTTATATTTTATAAATAAAATAAAAATTTTATGTATTGTGTGTAATAATATCAATTGCTATTTTAATTTAAATTGTACTTACTATTTATGATATCAGGAAGGGTTGCAGGCCTACGATACAAGTTTCCTTAGTGTCTGGGTCTGCAGTTCATATTATCTTTTATTGTGTAATAAAAAATTAAATATAGCTCACTCCTCAGTAATATCTTTAAGGTAATAATAATGTACATCATGTTTTCTGGCAAATAAAAGTTTTATTTATTTATTTATTTATATTTTGTGGTGATTTATTTTCAGCTAAGAGATCTGATCAGTACTTAATATCGAGAGAAAGCTCGAAAAAGGCGAAGAAAGAGAAGCGGCCGTCGAAGAAACGAAAGAGCAAGACTGAAAGACATTCCACTGAATCTGATAGCGATGGTGAGTAGGGCAAAATATGCTATAACTAAATAGTTATAGCCAGTAGCCGTAGTTAAAAAATCAGATAAAGACTAGTCTGCCAGGTGTTAGTAGTGACGCAAATACAAAAAAGCCATGCAATTTAAACAAGGATGAATTCCGGTTCTTCAGCATATCATAGTTTAATAAAGCACTTTACATATTTATGAATAACTAGCTGCGCCCCGCGATTTCACCCGCGTAAGTCTTTATTCCGGTATCCCGTAGGAATACCGGAATAAAAAGTTGCCTATATGTTATTCCAGTTGTTCAGCTATCTACGTACCAAATTTCATTGCAATTGGTTCAGTAGTTTTTGCGTGAAAGAGCAACAAACACACACACATCCTTACAACAACAACTTTCGCATTTATAATATTATAAGTACGATTTGCACAATATCTCTTGAATGCATCAAAACTAAAATTATCTAAATCGACCAAGATGCTCTCGAGTTTTAGCGAGACTAACGAACAGCAATTGATTTTTATATATAAGACGTTATATAAAAAAATATGATTAATGTGTTTGTATGCTATCAGAGGGCTCGGAGGCGCGCGGGCAGCGGCGGCCCGCGGTGGAGACGGGCGGCGAGCTGCCTGAGGGCGCCGCGCCCTCCGACGACGAGCCGCCGCCGCACGACGACCCGCACCGCGCGCTCGACCTCGACCTCGACGTGTGAGTGCACTGTACACTCTACTAAACGCTCGCTAAACGCTCTGCCGCCGGCGCACAACACATTACAAGCACGCACCGCTACCGACACAATACAAGCACGCACCGCTACCACACAATACAAGCACGCACCGCTATCGAC
>NC_052112.1:6626275-6629924 GCF_012273895.1 Zerene cesonia | reverse complement strand
AAAAAAAATAAATAATACCGGTATGTAGATACTTCCAAAAAATTTAATGGTGTTTTTATCCTCATAAAATTTAACCAACTATATCCATATAAACATAATCCAGTTTCATTGACTACATTAATAATACTTCAATGTATAAATATCAGAATATACAATTATTGTAAATTATTTATATAAAACAAATGAGCAGCTAGATATTTTTTAAGTTTAAATAAATTTTTACTATCTTAAGACTTTCTTTCTACTAAGATCCTTGAAGATTAATTCTTTTCAAGAACACTTTATTCAGCGAATGATTTGATTGTGTGTTTGAAATGAATATATCCCAAAACTACTCTATTGATTTGAAAAATTGTTTTACCAGCAGAATACTACAATATTCCTTAGTGATTAGACTTTACTTTGTTTTATACCTAGTGAACTCGGACAGAGCTGGGACGAGCGGCTAGAATGTGATTTATTTGTGTTTTTTGGTTTTCTGTAAGTCTGACACATTGACGTGGGCATTTAATAAATGGGCGCAAATAGAAGTATTTCTGTTAGATAATAATTAGGATTTCAAAGGTTATATTATTGCGATTTTTAGAAATGTAGCCTACAATTCATTATTTTCATTAAAGTTGTCTATCAACACCTGTAAAAGTGCATTTTTGTATTTTTTCGTAAACGGAATGAATGGCAATATTTTATGTCTTGAACAATGAAACTAGTATTTAATCTGTGGTTTTGAACGGTGACTTTGACAGATTCAATTCTAATGAAAATATAAACTGAAACTCGGAAGACGCTGCCGACCACCGTTGATAAATAACAATCGGTGTTTTATCATGTTATATTAACTAGGATTATATTTAATTTACTTTATTAATGTGTGATTAAGTGTTTTTGAAACATGACTGCCAATAACGAATATCCGAAAGCCTCTAGTAAGTGAACTTCGGGCACGCCCATTTATTGAAAATCTTTAAGTGTTACTTCTGATTTATACTGTTGTTTTTTCAAAAATATATATAATTTAAAGGTCTCTATTAGATGTGAAGTTATTCATTTGAATTTCCTTTTGAATATAAATATGTAATAAAATATTTCTTTACCTTACTGTTTTCAATACATAATATAATTTTGTTTGGATTGATTACAGATGCTACGTTGATAGGAGCATCTATTACCTATGTGGCGGGATTGTTTTTGCTCCTATCATTTGCTGGGCCGTACTGGATAGAGTCCTACCCAGAAATGTTTTCATCTTTTAAACACATGGGCTTGTGGGAATACTGTTTTGATCGTTTTCGCTTCCCGTCTTACCAATTCGACAAATTATTCCATGGATGTCACTATATTTTCAGTGAAGTAAGATTTTTACTAGAACACTTTGTAACTATGGAATTCCGAGAAATATTGGCATGTTTGTGGACTCAATTTCAAGGGCCTATTTTGCGTTTAAAAGTTTACAGAATGATTAAATTTCCTTTTATCCTTAGGAGTACTATGTCATTCGTGAATGGCTGTTACCTGGCTGGTTGATGGCAGTCCAGGCATTTGTGACCCTGGCATTCATTCTGTCATTCTCCGCTCAAGTTTTGTTAGCTTGTGTGATTATAAGAATGCCACTGAGGGGTGTACTGAGATACGAATGGATTTATGTCTCATCTGCTTTTGTTATGATTGCTACATCAAGTAAGTGCAACATTTTTATTTCTTTGTATACAATATAACCTCACTCAGGCAGCAGTGCATGCCCTAATATCATGTAAAGTATTATTTTCAATCTTTACCTTCTTGAATTACTTATAACCTTTACTCTATTATTCTATTATGAACAAGATTTTCATTTTTCATTGTGGCTTCTTTGTAAATTTAGAATATGAAGTCTTTACTACAAAATTATTATTAAATACTTTAACTGCTTTTGTAAATATAATAATCTAAAATTCAACTAAATCAATATGATTTTTTTAGGTGTCTTTCTGTTCTTAGCTGTGGTAATATTTGGGGCAAACTGTTATCGCCGTGATTGGCTTCTGTACCCAGCTTTCAATGTCTTATCATGGTCATATGCATTTGCTGTTATTGCATTCATTTTATTTGGTAAGTTTGTAGTTTGGAATGAGATGTTTTAATGATTATTGTAATTAAAAAAAAAACAGTTATGTTTATTGGCTCTTCTCTGTATAAACATTATAAAGGTTAGACATAAAACTAGCCTGGAGTCAATATTTTTACTTTTTTAGTTATTATATTGAACCAGTTGGAGAAATACAACAAAGTAAAAATTACTAAAATCCATTCAGTGACTCTTGAAGGATAACTGTTGTAATGATATTGAATGTAAGACAAAGATGATAGACCATTATGAAGTAGCATTTAATTCATGTGTAAGCTATTAAACTATCCTCAATATTTGTTACAGGTGTTGCAGCAGTGTTGTTGTTCTTAGAGTCTCGAAAATTGTATGAATTACGGTTGGAAGCTAAGAATTTAGTTGCGCAAATGCAGCACAGCCAACCTGAACATGCATTGCATCAATTGAGGGGTCAGTTACAGCAGCAGCAAATTGGTTGGAGAAGTTAGATAAATATATGCATTTGATTCTCGAGGGCATGAAGTAAATAATTGTTTGTGGCACAACAGTTACATAGAGAAGCATTGCATTTTATACATTCTTATAATTACACTCATATGCTTGCATTTGAAAGCATAAGACTGCTTTGCAAGTGACTATGATGCAATCTTTTCAATATAATAGCACAACATTGTCATAATTGATTAAGTAAACTTTAATAAAAATAAGATGTTTCAAAATGTACTTATATATCAAAAAAAAAAATTCGTCCATGACCCATTCCATATATCTGCTAAAAAATCAATTTGTATTCATTCATTGTTTTAATGATTTGACTTTGAATGAAAAGACAATGTTTCCAGTAATGGCATTTAATCTTTTCTTTATTTTCATATACAAGTATATTATGTTTAGTTTTAGCAACTGTAACAGTTGTCAGTTAGAAATTAGTGCAAGAGTTTTGCACCAATAGTAATTAGGTACTTAAAATTAAGTTTCCCACTAAGAAATAGACTAGGATAAAATCTAGACTAAATCCGTCCGATTCAGGTACAAATACCTGTATATTTTATTTTTAAAATATGTAACCTGTATCATGGTATGAAATAAAAGTATTTTTAATAAAAAAGTTTTTCTTTGCTATTTTATTACCGTAAATAATTATGCAATTTGTGGTTTTTGTTTGTTTTCAATACTAGTGTTTCTTACGTTATTATATAATAAAATGATTTTATCATAACAAATTTCGAATAGGCCTACAAAGATAAAAGCACCATTGTATTGTAAAAAGCATTGTCTTAAAATGTACAAAATATAAATTCCTTTAGTTCTTTTCTAATAATACATTAGAATGAATAATTGTGTTATTTCTCTAAAAATATTGAATATAAAAAATGTGTACATAAATCCTGAATGAATTAATCATTACCTTATATTATAAATCTCCTTCCTACAGTGTGTGACCGTGTCCTTGGTACAGTGGTTAACGCGTGAGCGTAGAACCGAGGGGTCCTGGGTTCAATTCCAGGTGGGGACGCAAAAAAAAAAAAAGTCTCGGTCTGGCAGGACACAGAAGGCTGATCACCT
>NC_052112.1:6619778-6626175 GCF_012273895.1 Zerene cesonia | reverse complement strand
TCAGTGAAACAGATGTTCATCATCTTCCCAATGCCTCACTAGGGGACACTGGACTTCACTTTTTATATTATAAATACGTGTCTGTTTCTCTGCCTTTTCCTCATGCCTAAACCATTGAACTGATTTTGATGAATTTTGGTTCAGACCTGGAGTCTCAACCAGGACTTAGTTGTTAGAACTAATCGCGTAAAACCCTGAGACTGTCTTTTCCTTTGGCTACGCGGGCATAGTCACGGGCGGCAAGTTAAGTAGTACATAAACAGATTTCTAAGAATTTAACGGGCGGTTTAACGTAGGAAGTTGTATGAACGACTCTGCTTAACAATCGGTTTTTCTTGTTATTCCTTCAAATTATTTGTTCATTTCTTACCTGGCTTATTGTGCTCGTGACAAAGTTTCAAGACGTGGTCCATCGTATCCTGAGGTAGGTTGCCATCGATCACTATTAGTGGCGCTTTCTTTATAACTTCTAAATGCTTGTTAATCTACGAAATCAATACTTTTAATTAATTTCTAATATAAAACAAATCAACGAAATTTAATGGTTATTCAACCTATTTTAGTAATAGTTTAAAGTACAATCGTAGTTATTTATATCTATATAATTATATATAAATGTTTTTATATTGGTTCATTACGCATTATATTTTCTATAAATTATTGTAATTGTGTCGTTGCCTGTCCATCCAGGTTGATCATAAATTTCAGATTCATCAGGAATAACGTATTTTTGTAGTGGTGAAGGAAATTTTAAAATAGTCAAGTAGTTTTTAATAATTCAATGCAATGCAAATAAATAAATTAAACTAAGCAATATAAAAGTACTAGCTGCGCCTCGCGGTTTCACCCGCGTAAGTTTGTATCCCGTAGGAATGTCGGGATAAAAAGTTGCCTATATATTATTCCAGTTGTCCAGCTGCCTACGTACCAAGTTTCATTGCAATCGGTACAGTAGTTTTTGCACGAAAGAGTAACACACAGACATCCTTACAAACTTTCGCATTTATAATATTAGTAGGATAAGAAGTAATAAAATCTTGCCTCTATAAAATATTAGTGCAGACAACACAATTTAATTAAACCTTAAGTTCTTATTCTATACCGATTTTTGCAAAGCTATTTCGTATAGGAACGTTAACTTACTAGGTCAATCGATATATGATTATGAATTTCCATATCCCCTAATCCGATTAAGCATTCTC
This sequence comes from Zerene cesonia, assembly GCF_012273895.1. Taxonomy (NCBI): domain Eukaryota; kingdom Metazoa; phylum Arthropoda; class Insecta; order Lepidoptera; family Pieridae; genus Zerene; species Zerene cesonia. The sequence continues at coordinate 6,624,973 of NC_052112.1, read as the reverse complement.
CTTTTTTATCGAACATGGCTGCATAGGTTGCGGTTCGTGCTTCTTTAGCAGTGCAATCTACGGAAGAAATTACTATTAGTGTTATTGTGCATTAAACATAATTTAGTATGTAAATGGTTATTTCTTGGGTACGCAATGGTAAATATTAATTCAGGCTTGGATGTGGGGAAATAAATTTATAACGATACTAGCTGCACCCGGCAAACGCTGTTCTGCCTTACTCTTATCGTTTAGTGGTATGAAAAATAGATGTTAGCCGATTCTCAGACCTACCCAATATGCATACCAAATTTCAGAGGAATCGGTCAAGCCGTTTCGGAGGAATATAGAGACTAACATTGTGACACGAGAATTTTATATATAAGATACCGATAGATAGAAGCTTTGTTAATTATTCATTCTAAGCATTCGCTCGATTATCCTTAAAAGTGGGCTATTTAAATGTCGGATTGATAATGATACGCAATTATAGACTGAGCTGATTGTAAGGTGATCTGTACGAGTTCGACTGTGTGGGTTTAAATGAATTGCTTGCGATAGGAAACATGTAATGTAAGTATGTAATATACTTAAAATATATTTTTGAAAGGATTTTTTAGCTATATTAAATAAATAACGATTAACATTTAATACATACTTACCTTCAAGTACGAGTCCTGGTGTTAAACTTTGTAAATATTGACCGTCAGCATCGTCACCTATTGCTGTCAAGAGCTTGGTGCGTCCGTTCCGTAAACGCCATAAAGCTTCAGCAATGTTTCTGCCAACGCCTCCACCACATTGATATGTTTTACAAGCGTGTGTACTGCCATCCAACTGTAAGAGAGACACTTCTTTTTATCTATCCTAGATGCTATATAGTTGCATATGAACATTCCAAATAAAATAACAACTGAAATGTGCCTTAAATTTCTATATTGTATTTAGGTTATGCACGATGAATAATACTTGTACGTAAAATAAAGTTCAGCTCAGTATATTGCAGTGGCATAGCTGGATTTACATAGAGCGTGTTAAGGAGGTTGTTGTATGGCATGCCGCATGCGATTTATAATGCACGTGGTATCGTCACGGGACTCCAGCCAGGTAGACTGGTAATTTAAACTTTCCTGCATAAATGCCGACACCGTTTACTTATATTATGCTGTTAAGCTTCGTTTATACTGGTATTGTTTTAAAGGTGTTTTTTTTAATTGTCGAGACACAAAATCCATAGGTATATCACAAATATAGATACATCGTCATCTATTGGTAATGTACCTAAATATAGTTTTTATATTTGAATATACAAGAAAAAAATTAATCTAAATTCTCAAAAACTATCAGATTCCTATCTTTCTTCCTACGCGTACGAATTGCAAAGTCAACGATTTATTGGTAGAAAAGATCAAATCAAAGTATGGTGTGATAGGTGGTAGGTATTTTTTCTGGTAAAGATTTTTTAAATGATTTTTTGGTTTTAATCGTAATCGGGTGTATGGCAACATATGAATTTAATGTCACTAACCGTAGCTAGTATAAATTTCTACAAAAAAGATCACGTCGTTCCTAGAGGAAGTTACTACTCCAAATTTTAAAATGAACCAAATGACAACAATGCCCTATTAAGCACAAAAATAATTACGTCATAAGCTGAAAATCGAAGGAGATAGAGAGGAACAAACTCAAAAAATGAAATAATTCAATTTGGGAATCTCCTTTGTTTTAGGGACGTCGGTTGAAAGTAATTTTGTGAAAATATTTATACTTACAAACAAGAGTTATGATCCAACAAAAGAAAACATTAACATTTTATAATAACATTTAAATAGGAGCGCGTACGTAATCATAGGCTAGCCTGTGCAACGGCGTTCCTTGAACCGATTGTATCAATGAGTTGCACGCGACTGTCCAACGAAGGAACGAGGAAATTATGCGACCAACCACATGTACTACTACTTTTTTGCGCTTGTACTTATTTCCGAATAATACCGGCACTAGTACGCGTGATTGTGTCGTTTAATTTCCACTAACTTTATGTTAACTCTTTAGGTATTGTAAAATTTTTATACATATAAACCGGTAATTAAAATATGATTTCTTACTTGTACCTAGTACCTCTGGAACGACTAACAACCGGTTTCTCCGAACTACTACTAAGAGCCTTTAAGAAAAAAGCCTCTCTATATGTCAGTCTCCACCAGTTTTCCGACTTGCGAGTGTTGGATCTAGGCCTATAAGCTCTTTTGCTTTTTCCGACATGAAAATACATTAATAAATAGAGCGTTAAGGTAACTTATGTACCTTAATAGATTTCATGCATTGTAGTGGTATTTTTGGTTTCCCTTTCGACGATTCGACGATTTCTTTTTTATTATTTGTTCAAGTATCTATCATGCAACACTGCATATTAGAATATAACATGGAAACTTTGATTGTATACTTTTAAGACTTTTAAGTCTAGTAATATTTCTTGTTTCCAAGTATTGCATGCAAAGGTTAAAAAACTTTACAGGAATACAAAATTTTTCATTTTAGGCACATGGAAATCTAGTATTCCGGACGCCTGATCGGAGAAAAGGTAATTATATATAATAACCAAGAAATTATCTGTTACTGAGTAAATCTACAAGGATTTACATGATTAAATATTATATCCAACTAATAACATTGCACATCCCGGTAATCGTACTCACATTAATTCCCGCTGAAATTGTGTATATTTGTACATCACCAGTTAATTAGAGAGCAAGAAGCTTAACATTCAAAACATCATTAATATCTAATTCTACTTGAACTTCTTGTTGTTAACGTGACCTATGGGAACCTATTTATCATTGTGTTATACAGTATCTTGTACCCAATGGTAACACTCGTGGATTATGAACGATCCCATTCCAAAATAAGCGCAACGTTCAACCCCAAGTGATCAAATTAATAGTCCTATTTGCATATTAAGTGTGCTTGAAGATAATCGATTTACGAGCAAAGTCGATTGTATCGTAGGTATGTGTGCATTTAATTGCTAATTGAATCAAGCAAAGTTGATTATGAGTAGCGCGAGACAACGTGATATTTCAAGAGTTTTTATGGAACCACAACAGATGCTAAATTATATTCTCTTCAGTTGTAAATAATTGTTATGTGATGTATTCCTTTTTCTCAATATTATTTTATGGTACGGGGTATGGGGTATGGGGTAGGTACGTATGTGAATGCATAATTAATATTAGCGTATGGCTAAAAGTTCTAGCTAAAACTGGTTCACAACTGGTGTGCAAGAGGAACGTTAAATTAGCCTGTATATTTGGAAATGTACTAAATTTTTGAAAAATACTTTACCTAAGTATGACGAGACTTATAATAAATAAAGTAATATGAAAAGGTTCCTTTGTTTTTGATTCACACAGTTATTAATTAATTCATTGGGATCGAATTTTACATCCGTTCTTTGATCTTGCGTTGTATGTATATATATAAAATATCTATGCTTCACATGTAATACAACTCTTAACTTCTGATAAATTAAGAACCAAACATTGAAAATAGTCTGCAATCGCGAGTTTTTGTTTGATATCTCGATCTCATATTGATGTAGGAGTCGAGTCACGATTCAACACGAATTATGCCAGCTCTCACCGGAGAAGTACCACACCTCCACAGAAAACCGTGCAATAGTAGCTTGCTGCTGTGTTATGTACGGAGAGTGGGGGAGCTGCAGGGTTGTTTCTTTTTCCTCACTCTTCCCAGTCCATGTCATCTTTCCAGATGTCAATCTTTTTTGTATCTAATCTTTTTGTTGTTTGTTCATGGGCTGTGATGATCACATAAAAATGGTAGTATTATTAGTATAAAAGTTATAAATATATTTCATAACAACTTAATCATAAAATATTAGTCATCAAATAAAAACTCGATTTGCTTGCTGAGTGAAAATATTATAAATGTGTCGTGTTTCGAATTGATTGCGGCCTAATGATTTTTAGATGACATGGGGTAAAGTTTCAATTGCTTGCGTGGTAAAAACTCGACTACCAGTTGTATTTGTTTTAATGACATTATTTTCAGAACGTTTTGTTTTTTGTTGATATAGGTATCCACATATGCTGTCGTGTAGAATTCGCGCAACACATTTTTTGACCTATTTAAGCTTTATCTAGAACATTGGCAATATAATACTGGGCGAGCATCTATGCTTATAATATAAATATGAAGAGTTTGTTTTTATGAATGAGATCTAATAATCTCAGGAACCACTCTACCGAAATCAGAAATTCTTTTACCTTTTTATATGTACGTGATCTCCCAGTGATTATAGGCTATGTACTATGGGCGAAGGCAGGGCTGACTGCTAGTTTTTGATAAAAAAATAAACATTAGATATTGAAACTGTCTCCTTGTTCCATATATAGATATTAGATAATTGTTGTATTTTATTCACAATTTTTTAAACAACTTCATGGTAAAACGTTTGTGACTATAAAGTAATATTTTAAACAAACTCTTGAGTCTGAGGCCGTTTAACGTTTTATAAAAAATACATAACAGATCAAATGGAAGAAACTTTTATAATATTAACGTGGACTAAACCCATCCCGAGAACAATAAGCGCCTGAAGGAAGATTGCTAAATCGAACGAAATTTATATTATTGCATTTGCGAAATAAGCAAGAAAACCATATTGCTTTACGTACCTTTTGTATCGAAACATATATTCGATATGAATATATAGAACAGTTTCCCTCAACAGTTTTTATGAATACCATTCTCAAAGCCTTATTATTTTACCAGCATAAGATTTATATATATCCGTATAATCCAGTAACCTTTCACCAAAACAAGGCAGATTAGAATAAAATCAGTGTATGGCTTCCTTAGTGAACACATGTACTAATCTTATGAACTGTTGAAGTATAAAAACCTGTGTTTAAATATGTCAAAACATAAAAATAAAAAAAAATGTATTGATTACCGTATTTGGCCGTATTTACGTAATACATTTACAATTCCTAATATATTTTAATGATATAAAAATGCTCAAGCGATTTTAGGGCGTAAGCGAGTCTGCATTATGGTAATATATTTTTAAATGAAATAAATCAACTCTGAAGTCTATGACGCCAGATTTAGTGAGCTACAAGGGCAGAATTTGAAATGGCGTGATTGCAATTTGTCGTTGTTTAAATAAAGTTTTATGAAATACTAGCTCTCCGCCC
>NC_052112.1:6614337-6619678 GCF_012273895.1 Zerene cesonia | reverse complement strand
ATAATATTAAAGTGTTGTGTCGTTTCGTCTTACGTTCACGTCGCATCCGAGCGCTTTTATGATATGATTTTTGTGTCTGGAGAAGGATAAATAAAAAAGGGGTAAACTAGAAAGACACGTTAATAAATCTAAAATAATATATAAGAATTTGGGAAGATATCAAACATAGACTAACATTTTGTTAAAAACCAGGTACATATGGCGGAACTAATCAGGAGCCAACTTGAAGAGTAAATATAATAATCGTATTTTAATGGAGCGGAAAATTATTGTAGGCGTGCAATAAGTTTGTCATAAATAAATTACAATAAAATGGTAATTAAAAATGTTTTGGTTGTAAGCTGATACTATTAACATATTCTGTTTTAATAAAACCTGTTATTTTAATTAATCAAATTGTTAGGCGGAATAAAACAGGTACCGCCTTGAACACAGTCCCAATGTATTGACGGTTAAGTAGAAACTTATTTGTGAGATAGGAATCAATTCCATTTTGAGTGGGTTCTGTGAGTTTCGAATATATCATTTGCATATGATATTTTCTAAAAATGCCAGCATAAGAGAGGGGGAAGGGAGGGGTGCGATGATGAGGAGATAAAAAGGGGGGGTCACTCTGTGCATATAGTTAGAGTCGTTCCTCGACCACAATGTGCTTGCGCTTATGATTGGCAAGATGCATACACCACCAAACTAATATGCATAGAGCGCTCTTGTTGGATGGTGGGGACAGCTAAACGTACTAAGTTCGAGTTCTTGTATGATTGTTTTATTTAGTAACACTACTTCGTTTTTTTATATGTTTGTTTTCAGTATTGTGACCTTTTTCACATTTTTCATGAATTTTTTTAATACACGTATGTAATGGGCTAACTGCAATTGCAAGTTTTTCTTTTATTATTTCTTAGAAAATGTCAGACCACAAGATTAAAAATAAACAACTGCGGAATATCAGATACGTAAACGTGAACAGGAAAAAGATTTTACAAAATTGAAATATTATGAACGTACATAAATACATTTCAAAATTAAGTTGTCAGTAAAATGTAACAGAATAAAGGATACTCCAACTAACTTCATATTTAAACAATTATTTTCACCTTTTATTTTTATTTGTAGGTCAATTCCGATACCGGACGGCCTGGTGATGGACCCCCTATCGCCCATGGCGCTTGCAGTCCCAAATCAAATAATGGACCGCTTTGGCAATGGGCTGACTTTGCTAAGAGACCACGGGAAGAAAGTTCAAAAGGTAAAACAACCCGCTTCTGAAATTATATAGCATAGAACGTTATCGATCTACGAGTTTAAAATTTAATTTTGCTTTTTCCTCAATTTACTAATACGTATATTACTTCAACGTACTAAGGCTCAATTTTTATTTTTATTTTAATCTTTTAAATATTTTTAATAAGCCAATGTATTAGCATTCATAAAATCTTGCAAGTAATTGGCGTGAACCATTGTTTTGTTAGTGACCGGTTTAAAGAACATCCGTATATTATATATTTCAATATATATATATATATATATATAATAATATAACTACCAGTTATTATATATGTAAAAGTAAATAAGCATTTTAAAGGATATGAAAATTATTAAAATATACGAAATTGTTTGAAGAGAATTAAACTAAAAGACTGCGGTCAGTGGTCATGACATTAGGTACCAATATATTTAGAATTAATTATTAATATACAAAGAAGTGTATGTATTAAATAATAAAATAATAATAATTAATTTAAAAACTGTATTTATGTCCAGGTTGTGCCCATATCTCAATAATGAAACACGCACCATATTAGCATAATAATTTTCTTTTTTAAGTTACAAAGGAAACCCTAATAAAGAAAGAGAACATTATTTTAAAAATCTAAAACTCTAAAATGCAATATCATGAAGACACAACATTGCTAAACAGAGGATAACTTGCAATATTTAAAAAGATTGTTTTTATTTCAGTATCTGTTGAAAAACAGAAAGTTTGAAGTTCTCAAGAAATCATGGACGTCAATAGTAAATATTGTACTCGTGGAAGCGAAAGATTTGCCAGACGGACCCGCCAGTAACTCCAATGGTCTTTACTGTAAATTCAAGTAAGTCACATATAATTATCATATCATAAATCATCATAATGTTAACTACAAAATACATATTTACTTATAAGACAATTCAATAAGTTATCATAAGTTTAATATTGACTGTTCATTTTTTTTTTTTAATTTTAAGATGGACTAGGTAATTAGCAAATACATTTTCATGTTTAATATTTTTATTTAAGTGGAGATTACATTTACTCACACACGATATCGGGGATGGGACCCCCGATATCGTGTTATATATTCCGGTTTTGGGTAGAATTCATTCACGATTACGATGGCAAATGATTCCTAATAAATTATGTAAAGACGTATTACAATCGTAATAATATTTATTTCTAATGCTTTATTGTACAAACTTAGAAAGAAACAACAAGAACACAATAAACAGAAAAAAGACATTGTTTGTACAAGAGGCGGCCTTATTGCTTAACAGCAATCTCTGCCAGTCAACCTGGTAGGAAGGGAAAAGTACGAAGTTCAGAATAATACTCCTTTTTTGTATTTTTTTCTCTGTAGATAAGAACAAAAATTGCTTCATCGAAGACCAAACCTATATCTCAGTGCTATAGTTTCTCACAAAACTACCATATACTGGATTGATTGTCGGATGGCATACTATGCATCCGGTAACTGACTTAGGAACAATTACCATAAGAAATTTAAATTTTCCTATAAAATATAACTGTAACCGTTTTTTTATAATCTTTTAATACAACTCAGAATAGATATAATAGAGCCTCAGCATACCAAATGCAAAGTTAACGAGACACGTGCTTGTAAAGATATTATCTGAGATCACGCGGCAAAATTTTTGTGTACTGGTTTTAATTTGTAGATAAAGCAAGGTATGTATAAAGCAAAATATTTATTTTAAATCGAACATTCATTGAAAATTTTATGTTTATTCAACTTATAAGTTTAATGGATATATTTGGCTGTGATATTTTAAACTAATAATTAAATTACTTTGTGAATTTACCAAAACATAATTTACATAAACTTTACAGAAAAACTGTCAATCAATTGTATATCTGAAGGTTGAGTTTTTGTCGTTTTGACTAAAACGGTAAAAAATGCTGTTAAGTGGCCTGCAAATAATATCCCTATTCGAAGTTAGAATTATTGTTAGAAAAAACTGACAAACACGGTGATTTGCACAATTCGTATCATTGTTTTTAACTGACGTTCCCAAAAATGAAGGAGGCTACCAATCCGATTGTTTTTTTAATTATTTTCTTTTGTTCTATTACGCCGTGGTTTTTCAACAAATTAGCGTGATTTGTGCTTAAAAGGTTATTGCTGTCATTTGGTTCCATTTTAGGAAGTGAAGTGATTCACACCATGAAAAATAAACACATCATAAATTTAAATTGAATCCCAATGAACTCAATAAAATAAAAATAAACTCATTCAATTTTGATACGGAAATTGTAAAACTCAAGAAACAGTAAAAAAAACTAACCTAACCTTTTATTCGCTGTTGATAGAAAGATACGCACTACTAAATAAAATGATAATATCAGTCACAGAGCTATCGACTGTCGCGTATTCTTTAGGTATCTTTACTTCAAAATAAAATCAATCTCTAATTTTTTGCAGCTTGGGTAACGAGTCTCACAAATCGAAGCAAGTCCACAAATCTAAGCCAATTTGGCGTGAGAGATTCAACCTACATCTGTATGAAGATAACTCTCTACAAATCAAAGTATGGCATAAAGTTAAACAGAAGACTTTTATGGGCAAGTAAGTATCAACCATACTTTGATTTTGAAATTGATTCGTGACACTTTTATTTTCTGTTTCATCAATAAAATAAAGTTGTTGAGCCTATTTCTGTGTTTAGTTCCTAAAATAAGTATATTGTATACATGTATTTTAGTTCAATCTTAGAACGCAACAGAACATGACTAAATGGAACATTATTAACAGTAATACGCTTTTAATTTTATAGACGAGGATAAAAATAGTTTTAAAAATAATTTTACGGTAAAAACTTCATCAATTTTTTGACCGACGAGCATCGTTGAAGTCTTTTTATAGAAATTTTATTTAATGTTTTAGTAGTGTAGTAAGTAGTAAAAGTATTAAGTAGTTTGAAATATTATTCAAAGCTTTTTCACTTTTTCTTTGCTTTGCACTTTTAATAGCGCTTTGGGCTTTTCATAGGAACAACAACGTAGGAACAACCGCTTATGATATTCATTTGTACAGTTACGAATCAGAACTGACTACGGCAATGCAATATTGATAAAGTGTGTCTATTTTGTCAGATGCGTCATAGATCTTGCGCAAATGGAAAAAGAGAGGACACACGAGATTTGGCAGGAGCTGGAATGCGGGTATGGATCCCTTCACCTGCTGATTACACTGAGCGGGACAGAAAGAAGCCAGCCCATAGATAGCATACCGACATCCAACGGTATCCATCATGACCCCCCCGCGGAGGACAAATTTGTAAGTACTAATAAAATACACTAAACATTTATTGACATTTTAAACTTAACTGAATTTCAAAAGACTGTAGAAAAAAAAACAATAAGCTTATATTAGGAACTTCTCGATCCTTAACACATAACAATTTAGGTCATGGCAATTTAAAAGTATCAAATATTTTTGACTTACAAATGAGGTTAACATCTCTGCTTTAACTGTATATACATCATATATTTTTAGCTGGCTTGTTACCAGTTTAGATAAATAACAAATAATAAGCGAATTTTGCGGTAAATATTATCGCTAACGCTTTATGTAACGATTATAATACAATATGTATCTCAATTCCGTTCACAGAAACTCGTGTAGCTACATATTAATTAACACTTGAACCACAAATCACAGTCTCCGTTCAAATTCCACTATTTACGTTTTTATTCGCACACACTCTTAGTAATTATGAGTTAAACTTGAGATTCTTAGTCATAATGTAAAGATTATTATGCATAATTTATAATGGTTACATTTTATTAGCTCTTCTATGAGACCAAGTGTATACTATGTAAGATATTTTATGCAGGTGTTAAAATATTTCGTAAAATTCCCTTATATAGTTACTTCTGCTGTTAAAATACAAGTAAACAAAAACAAGTCATGTGAGCAAAAATAACATTACCGCGTTCATAGGTTCTTAGTTCATGCGTTATAAGAATTACAGATATATGAGACGAGGTGGTCCTTGCTTGTAACATATACATATAGAATAAATTCATACTCTTAGAAAAATGACGTAAATGCCACAAATA